>NW_012133170.1:0-100706 GCF_000313525.1 Fibroporia radiculosa | reverse complement strand
CCGCGGGGGCATCAGTATGAAACAACGCTCCCGACACGTGCCACCCGTTGTGGGTGCTTCCCAGAACCCAACAACCTCGCTCCCCGCACCTGCCCCTGGGTTGCCTCGCCTCGCCTCGCCTCGTTCTGCCCGCCCTGCTCACGACCCCTGCCCGCCCTGGCCCGCGCCGCCAGCCTCGCACAGCGCCCGCCACCTGCGGCAGGCGTATGATCGATTCAGGCATGATGCAGATGGACAGATGGCTTCCGCCTTTGCATGATGATGATCGGGGCCCTGGCGAGCGCATCCGCGCCATCGCCCTGCCGTCCTCTACTCGCACGCACACCCCAGCCCACCCGATTGCGCCTTGCACGCTGTCTCTTCTCCTCAAATCTATACGTAAACCACCGCCAGCCGACACTCATTTTCGGATCTCCCCTGATGTGGCCTCACGAGCGTGCCAACCACCTCTCTCTAGCCGCCCATCTCGCGCTACGCCAGTGCGCTTGTCAGCTTTCACACAAAGGCCGCTCTTTTCCCAGCGTTGATCCGAGCTTATGCTAGCACCCACAATTGCCCCCAAATCCCGACCCGTTTGCATTGCCCAAATGCTGTCTGTAGCTGCGTCAGGATACAATGAATGTGGTTACATCGGATCTTCCAAGCCACTCCACCCACGAACGTGGCACGGCCGAACTATCCCAGCGCCATGTCACGTACATCTTGCTCGCCGCTAGCAGCAGGTACTTTGTCTTCGAGCCCCGACGATAATCGTCTTGCTCTGTGCAACACGATTAGTAAAAAAAATGCTGGAGCAAGGTCGGGAGGTCGGCGACATCCTATGCTCCCCGCCTCACTGTCCCGTATATGTGCAGAGCGCTATTCACTTCCGGCTCGGTCCTTCAAAGTCCCTAATCGAGTCGCATCTTGTTGAACCGGTATTACACAGCCGGTCTTAGATAATTATAACAGCAAATCTCCAGCTTAGCCGTCGCGCCGATCGACTCTATCTTGGAAGTTCAAACGGCTTAATATAAGTAGCAACATTTGAGTAGAATTGCTCATACAACACGTCGCCAGTTATAGCTGTGACATAAAATATACCGCGCCTTGAAAATAGTTCACAGTTCTAAAACCCATAGCATCTTGCACTACGTGAAGCACATGATGTTGGAGCATGTGTTAGTGCATGAAATACCGTGACAACGAAAACACCGCGCAAAAAAGAGAGCCCTTAGGTAACCGCTACCCCCGGCGGGACTCGAACCCGCAACCTCCAGATAAGGTACTCATGCCTTAGAAGTCTGACGTCATAGCCATTAGACAACGGGGGCTCCTATCCAAGGAGTGCCAGAACACTTCAAGACAAGGCGGTGCACAATTAAGTTCATCCAGATCAGTCATATAGTACCGTTCACCACCAACTTCGAACACCATGACAAAATTAGAACACCATACCCATTCCTGATGCAGACATTACAACATTAGTCTATCTGGTCCTTCCAAAAACACGATTTGTACTCATCAGCTGAATCAGTGACATACTTAAAAGCAACTAGCACACACCGCCATACCGCCACAGATCTAGCGTACAACACAAAATATCTTGACCAATTCGAACTGACAATCCGATATCTCGTATAATTAGATCCGCCCGGTCGATTACTCGCACAGGTTTATGACTCGGTAAGGAATTGAATTTTCATTGCACTTGGCACAACCCATTCCCAACTAAATGCCGTTACGAGTACAGAGTAAACTCGAAACACGAAAGAACAAAAGGAACGAGAGGAGACGCGATTAAGTGACATGCGACAACGACGTTATGAGGAAGATACAATACGATGGGAACAGAGCGACGAGGCATCAGGCACAGCAAGATAACCATTACTGTAGCAAGCGCGCCTCAACTAAAGCCAGACATGACACATCTACGATTCATCAGCGGCATCGGCGTCATCCTTGTCCACAGGTTTGTCTGAAACCAAACTCAGTATCACTATCATGCACATACAGAGAAACTACGCACCAGATTCTTGCATGTCTGATGTCCAGAGTGTCAAGTTGTCACGGAGCAATTGCATGATGAGGGTCGAGTCCTTGTAGCTCTCCTCTGACAACGTGTCAAGCTCGGCGATAGCATCATCGAAAGCCTGCTTTGCCAAATGACACGCCCGGTCTGGACTGTTGAGGATCTCGTAGTAGAATACGGAGAAGTTCAGCGCAAGACCAAGGCGGATGGGGTGTGTAGGTGGAAGCTCAGTGACAGCAACGTCGGACGCAGCTTTGTACGCCTCCAGCGACTTGTCCGCGCTATCCTTGCGCTTGTCACCGGTTGCGAACTCAGCAAGGTAACGGTGGTAGTCACCCATCCTGATAGCAGTGTCAGGAAACACTCAAGGCCAAAAAGAAAACAGGAAAGCTCACATCTTGTGATAAAAGACTTTAGATTCACCAGACGCTGCAGAAGGAATGAGGTGCTTGTCGAGAACATCGAGGATGTCTTCGCAAATCTTCGCAAGTTCGCTCTCGATCTTCTCCCGGTAGCCCTTGATCATCTGGACTTGGACCTCATTCCCCTTTGACTCCTCCTTCTGCTCGATGGAGGAGACGATCCGCCATGATGCACGTCGCGCACCAATGACATTCTTGTAGGCAACGGAAAGCAGGTTGCGCTCCTCGACGGTGAGCTCCTGGTCTGATGAGGCGACACGCTTCATGTTCTCGACCATCTCTGTTCATGTCGCGTCGCGTCACAACATGTCACAAAAGTGACGACGCGTGGCAACGCACCTTCGTAGCGCTCAGCCTGCTCAGCGAGCTTGGCGAGATAGACAGAATCCTCACGCGATTGAGACATCTGGAAAATGGAGGCTATGAGCAACGACACCTCTTGGAACGCGTCGAACACGTGAAATGCTTACTGTAGTAGGGTTGAGGAAAGGGGTGATGTGTTAAGGCGAACTAGGGAAGACCAAGGAAAGCTGGTGAGCAAGGCGTCACGGACAACGAGGACGGAGGGCGGAACTAACGTGGTATGAGAGTGGCGACGGGAGGTGGGCGATGGTAGTTGGAAAGCGAGACGATGGCGCAAATAAATGTGAAGGCGGTAGGGCAGAGGGTTGGGCAGAGGGGAGAGCACGTGACGCAGCCGCACGCGACCGGCTATAGCTACAATGGGATAGGCGCCGATGCCAGGATTGGTGGCACTGGAGCCGCAGCATCGCCAGCCACTTCCTCGCCCATCCTTTGTCTTTGCCCTTGCCCTTGTCCGCCTCCGGCCTCGCAACCGCTTCGTCCACCCTGCCCAGTCCTTCGTTCGGCCTCTTTGCATCTACTTTAGCCTTACACTTCGGGTAGCCTCGATCATGCGGTATCATTCTGTGGCCATGCATGATGGGCATTTGCAGTGTCAAACTCAGCTCAAAGAGCAAATCAATCCCATCATCTCACGCTCGCACGTTACAGCCAACTTTTATATCCACGGGTCACGGCCGTAACACAAAAATGCCTTCCAATGTATCAGAACGATCAGACTGCATCGGAAGAAACGTTTACTTATCTCGGCTCGACGGCGCCTTGCACGACTGGCTATCCTGCCACGACAGCGGTCAACTCCGAACAACATGGTGTATCACTACTACTACTATAGTGTACATTTCTCGTCCTGTCTACCGAGCAGCTATGGTTGCTGTAGTATTCATTCTACGACTTGTGAACGGTTCCTATCCTTCTAACCAGGCTGCCATTGCTGCCAGTCCGTCTGCTTGCACCGTTGCAATGGTTGAGTCCACTTCCGCGTTACCCGTCAATAGGTCTGAGCAGTGGAACCCGTCGCCTTCGACGATAGGCTGCCATGGTGTGCTGGAGCGGCCCAGTCCGTCGGCGGACACCGTAGCTTCGCGCCATGGATCCCCTGTTATGGAGCGAGGAGAGTTCAGTACAATCGAATACATCAGTGGCGCTCCATATCTCAGATGCGATGGGACACTTACGCAGGCCGTTCGCGAAAAACAAGCGGTCAACATTGACGTACCAGCCGTCATAGGCGGCGTTGGTCTCATTTACGTTCGGGGCAGTAGGCATACTGAACTGCTCGGGGAAGAAGTACGTGCATTGACGCTGGTGGTGGGTTGGCATTAGATACTAGGCGCCTTTAATCAAGACTGCCGCGACTCCTCACTCGCCTCATCGTAAATGGGCTGAATCAATCTGGTGACGATGGTAGGCTGATCCAAGGGAGCACCATCTTGTAGAAAGCCCATATAATTGCATCTGTCGAGAGGTATCAGTCTCTGGTATAGCTGCATAGCAAAGAAGGAATTGGCAAACATACACGATCCACTCCCACGAACGCGCAGCATTATTGATTGAGATGTCTGTGTAGTATGACTGAGTGGGATCGTAGGATCCCAGGCACTCTCTATCCAACGACCGTCAGTTGGTTACCTGGTAGTCGTCGCCGAGAGTTGTACATACTCGGCAGAATAGTCCCCACAAACTATACGGTTCATGAGGATTATCAATGATGGTGTCTAGTCAGATGAGTAATGACTCACTAAGGTAATAATATGTGTCGGCCCAGTACGTTCCCCATGCGTTGAGGGCGTAATCGAGTCCCCATCCTTCGATAGGCGCGCTGACACCGTCTTTGACTTCAAGCGCATCGCAAAACTGGAAGAACTGCATGTCGGGTCCACTATCTGGCTGCAGAGACTGCCAATCCCATAGATTGTTCCTTACTAGGAAGGAACTCCATCAGTTAGTGTTGTCCCGGTACCGAAGATATGACTCACGAGCACCGGCGAAGTCGTCTAGATGCGTCAAATTCATATTGAAGAGCGTCTTAATCGCATCTATTTCTTCTGTAGTCCCGCTTATGAATGTCTCATCAATGTATGCGATAACGGCCTGGACGTCATTTGAGCAATTCTGCGGCATGTACTCGCGTATGGGCTCGAAATATCCCCAGTAATCGCTGCATCACGTCTCGTATAAGAAAACAATATATACGGGGCAAAAAGCGCACATACACAATACTCTCAACCACAGCTGAAGACGCATACGCAGCGCGGAACACATCCGGTTGGCTGTCAATCGCAGACACTCACGTCAGTCTGGGACAGCACGACGCAAACAGACCGTGACAGACTTGACCACAGTGAAACTTGTCAAGGCGCCGGAATAGCTACCACCGATTAGGATCCAGGGCGCTTCTGCGGGCGTAACATGATTGCCTCCCGGCATAGGTAAGTCCACATTATATGCAAAGTATACCAAGTCATCGATCGCCTGCTGGATAGTATGCACCTGGAGACTGGCAACGGAGAGATTGTTGTAAGGATTCGAGTAGCCGTAGAAACGGTGTTCCAATACAATCGTAGCGCCGTTCTGCTGCTGTGCAATCCGTCCGTTGATCGTGCCGTTCGTGAGATATCCATCGTAGCCTATGTGAAAGTTCCGTTTCTCAGCAAGACGAGAACGGCTCGCGTCAGTGGGGCAACTGACCATCTGCGTTGACTTCCCCAGGCGTGAATAGAATAACAGGACCACCTGGGGACGCATGTCCGTGTCAGACCACACTTCGAAAATGGGAATGCCGCGGACATACCGGGCTCGTAGAACTCCCAAGTATGCCAGTACCGCTGCACAAATGTTCCGAGACTCGGATTATTGTGGTCAATCAGTTGATTGAAGTAATATGTGGTATTATATGGGGGGATCGTGGTACCGTTCCGACTCGTTACAGGACCCTCCGGCGATGTCGCCTGAGGGATCGTAAGCATGGGCGGCATGTTTGCGTGCAATCTTCCATCAGGAAGCCGCGCGCTGGTAAGGGACGCGAAGAGGAGAACAAGAGCACCGACAATCCATAGGGGTGTCATCATTCTAGAGGATAGCGGAGAGAACCGACAAACAATGGGGGTATATGGCCGGGGGACGCTACTTGCTGTGAATCATCTTATATCGGCAGAAAGGAAAACGCTAAGTTTGTACACCCTGAAGGCCACATGCAAACAGCCTGGACACAAGGTCACCAGGTTCCCGAAGAGAGTGAACGAAAGCCATGGGCTAATGCTTACGAGATGGCGCCCCATTGAGCCAGATACACATACAAGATGGAAGACGCAGATAGGTGTGACTCACTCTGGATTCATTCATTCGCGCCACCATGTGCTGCTAGGCACTTATCTGCTCGCTTCACAGTCAGCAAGCCCGAAGAAGACCCGCTGAGAAGCTGCGAGAGTTTGCATCTCTTCCTGAGAAACGCAGAGCGGGAGACGTCGCCCGACGGATCTATCTGCAATCCCACACTTTCTTCACACGTGGACGAGACCTTGCAGAATCTTGAAAAACCAGAATCAAATATTTTTGAGTCTAGAATTCTTCGAGCAAATGAGACAGCAGCTCTACAACGACTGTGAGCCTCATTTCGGGAACTCCTAATCGGCTTCGCGACAATATCTGCCATAGTGATTGAGTGAAGTAACCGCACAGCCAGGTTGAACGGCGATACGCCTAGCAGGCCATCGACATTAGTCCCCGTAGTTGGAAGAACGGCGTCACTACATACCTAACGAGCGCCAGCGTGAATCAGCGCCGGCAAAGAATTTTACGTTCCATTAATTTGGCGCCCAAGCCACTAATCCCGGAAATGCTCCGGCGTCGTACTGTATGTGGATCATCAACGCACGAATACCAATAGGCTGCCAGTCCTGCAAAAAATTGACATGGGATGTGCTATCACAGATCCTACCCCACCGACGCCAATATCTGAGATTATATATCCGAAGCTGCCAGAGCGTCTATCAAAGGCTAGAAGTATGGATATTCACAGTTCGTGGCTCCATGAGGCATCACAATAATTGTAACAGAAGGAAGCATCACACACACAAGGCGCAGGATACATAGCCCAAAGACCAAAAAAAATAATCGCCACCTGGAACCGATCCATAAGCACACGAAAAATGTCTATCGCCTCTTGAATACGAGAGGCGCTCTGACGGGACTATAGAAGAACAATATGGTCAACCACCCTTTCAACAAATAGAACACGAGGTCCACTCACTAGAGCGTAATTGCGGACATCGACTTCAGCAGCCGCTCCTTGCGCTGCTCGAACGTCTCCTTGGCAAATTGCGGCTCGTCCTTAACGTCGACCCGGAAACGCGCGATCATGTACGCAAGGATTGCTACAGCCTCGGTTTCAGAGAATCTAGCGAATATAATAAGCAAAGTCGCTTGTTATCGCAGCCGACTGGCTCACCTCCGTCCAAGACACGATCGCAGGCCACCGCTGAATGGCAGGAATGCGTCCCGGGGCCAGTCGCCCATGAAGCGTGCGGGCTTGAATGCGTACGGGTCTTCCCAGTACCGGGCTGATCAGCATGCGGGTCATATCAGGTGGGCCACATACAAACGAATCAGTGGTACGCACGGTTGTAGTGCAACGCAGGTGTGTGGATGGTGAGATATGTGCCTGCAGGGCACGGCACCGAGATCGACTCGCCAGCCATGTTGCGAGTGCGCAAGGTTGTGTCTTCCCCAGAGGATTTAGGGATACCGTTCACCTACATGATGTTAGTGAGCCAATGGACAACAAGCAGATTGTGGAGCGAGCAACACACCGGGGGGAACAATCGCAGTGTCTCGTAGAACACGCTGAATACTATGAGTAGATGAGATAACGCAAGTGCAATGAAGGCTTACGCCAGACAGTAGCTTAATTTTCCCATGTCTTCGTATGACTTTACGGCGAATAATTATCAGCCTCCGTGGACTTGATGCACGAATTCTGAACATACTGCAACGTGACCATCGGGTATAACATTCTTGATATGTTGATACAATGTTTCTTGTTCATCTTGATACAAAGCAAGCAAGATAAATGTATATGCAAGGGTATGCGCTGTTGTCTGCGACGAGCGTCAGTATAGCTGAACGATAAACCATCATCTAAAATGATTGACCTCATGTCCTGCGTGTCCGCAATGAGACAGCGATCAAATACGACTCAGTAATAGAATAGGAAAGACCAAAATACTAGCTCACCAGCAATGAGGAAAACGAAAATATTGCCTGCGCGCGTATCAGAAACAGTTTGAGGTATTTAATATGACCGCATACCTATAACCTCACTGTTGCTGAGTTTTGCAGTTCCGTCAGACTCGACGTCGTTCGCATCGAGCAAGCTGCTGAAAAGATCATATCGCTCTTCCTTCTTCTCAGCAATCTTGCGCTCCTGGACCATCTGGATCATGTATTGCTAGATCGAATGTAAGTATAAATATACATCGCACAGCCGAGTGAAGGTAAGGACACGACGCACCTCCAAATCAATATAAGCGGCATTGAACTTGCGCGCGATCTTGAAGGGAGCTATCTTGAGCAACCATGTGGGGAATACAACCTTGAGAGCTAGATTTCCTGACACAATGTGTAGCGCGTCCTGTCCACAATCTCTATTACCCAAACATGATAACAGCCGTACGCAACGAACCTTGAATGTCATCGAGCGTCCAGAAGGGATAGTTCCCTCTTCCTTCCAGGACATGCGACGTCCAAACCCAGCTACGCCGATGATGAAAAGAGCCATCTTTGCATGCAGAACTTCAGAAAAGTCGTCACTGTGAGATGAAATTAGATGCCCCACCGGTACTGTAAGGTCCACAATGTTGTCAAGCTCAATCACGTCCTTTCCACTCCAGACGTCATGGCAAAGTTCTTCGACGACACGGACGCTCTCATCCCAAACCAGCCTGTTGTTTCGCTGAAGGTAAAATTGCATACAAATTAAACCATAGAACTGCGAAACTGGCCAAGAATCCAACCTCAGAGAAGGATGGCGCGCTAATTTTCCTGTGGCGCTTCCATTCGTCGGCTTCGGTTACGACAATGTTACTACCATAGAATGTGAGGACTTTGTACTGTTGCAATGGCTTGGGAAAGCGATGTCTGGCACTAGTAATTTCCTACGAGAGGGTGTTGAATTTACTTTTCATACGGCATGAGTGTCACTCGCGTACCTTGATAGCCTCGGCATCGGCCAGAAAGTGCGTGCATTTAGGCGTTGGCCAGAAATTGACCTAGGCTCCTGAGTCGATTGGGGAACTCCGGGACAAGGGGGAAAGACGCACAGAAGAGATGATATCGGCGTTATAGGTGTCAAAGTCCTTGTGCTTGTGCGTCCAAAGACTCATCCCGCCCATTGCGAGGTAAGGGATGCGGAACGGAAAGACGAAAGACTCGGGCCCAAAGATGACTCGAAGCCCAGGATAGTTGCTAGAGGGGACATGGTCAGAGGCATCAGAGGATACGTATAATTGCAGGACGTACTACACGGAACTGATAATTCTCCGCCACGCGACATACTGCTTGACTAGCCAGAGGGCGAGAAGCGACAGACCGATGAGGAGGAAGGGCTGCATGGCGTCCCGGCAGTAGCGGAGACAGACGAGAGAGGGAGGCCTGGCAAAGTCGCGTCGGTGTCCAGGCCCCTGGTTACTATATCCTAAGCAAAAGCGGTGTGGTGTGCGATTCGGATGAGAGCAATGTCATGTGCAAGCAATCGACAGAAAGCCGGAGAATCAGCCGCAATCCAGCGTCGGGCCGTTTCACAGTCCGCGCACTTGCACACTCGCTGCAACTGCACGCCATCCGGACTCTGCTAACAACAAAGGCACATTCAATCTGTTCCAGGCGTTGGCCTGCAATACTGCATGCACGCAAATAAGTAGTAGTATCTCTGTAAATATACGCAAAGCCATTTCGCGGACTCGGACTCGGAGTCTCAGCCTAGTCATTGAGATCACATCAGATCTAACCGGTTCCACGTGACCACAATCCAGATTCATCCGATCTCAAGCAAGTCGCACGACCACTGCAGTTCGCAACTATCGCCATCGTGGCTTCAAGACGCGTCAGGTCAATATTTCAATACTCAAGGTTCCCGCTTCATTCAGGAGACTATGCCGCTGAGGTCACCTTCGAGGCGTGCGAGATCGTCAGAACTGTCCTCGCCCTCAGATCGCACGCTCCCGCCCTTTCCATCCGCGAGATTCTCCAAGCATCTCAGGAAATGTACCCAAGAAAGGTCCTACCATATCCCCGTGATCTAACCCTTCACCTCTTCGAGACTTGAATCCTCTGCGATCTATGAGATACGACCGCCGGTTGCCCAGAGTCACCCTTTCGACGTACAGTCGCACAGGTATCTCAAAAAATTCGTGATGGTATACCTGGAAAAGGAGGGCATTGTAAGGAAGGTGCACGTCGATACCTCCTGCAAACAGACGGACGAGCACGGGTAGGAGGTGCATGTTGCCCCCATCAAGGGTTCTCCGCTATTCCTCATTCCCAAGCACGGCCTACGCAGCTCGGAGAATCAAGGGTCTGGCGTTGGCGTTGATTATCCGAAGTGGAAAGAGGAATGTTAGGCACGACCAGGAAGTTTCGGAAAGACGAGGAATGCGGTTCGGGGAAGAAGAGACAAGTATGCAAGGCACAATGGCACATGGCATCGAAGGATTACCAGTGACAGTGGCCGTTTTATTTATCGTCCAGAATCAAGGGGCCTCCAAGATGTGTCCGTGCAATTATTATCCATGCGTAAGTATCAGTATGTTTTATCCCCTCTCCGCATCCAATAAGTTGCGTTTCATACTATTATTTCATCGTCCTGTGCGAGCTGTGTGACATCTGCTTCGTTGCATGATGACTTATACCATGTCTCTGAGGCAGAATGAATATCAGAACTGAAACACTTCCCATATTGCTTTCTGGACCACTGGAACTACTGGGTTATTTTGAGGTATACGATATTGCATGTACACACATTTATAATTAATACAGAATGCCCAGCTCAAACAAATGGCTCTCGAAAGCAAACAAATATGCGTACTATATGCATCTAAGACTCAAATGCAGCAATCCAAGATCTATTGTTCACCATCATCTCCTACTCCCCATACTGCGATAGGATAGCGCTGGCGAATTGCGCCCCATCGGGTCCATGCTGGCGAAGGTGGCATTCTGTTGCGTATTCGCCCTCGTCCCTGGCGACGGTGCGCTCAGCAAATCTTCCGAACTCGCCAGAAACGCCGCGTCCACGTAGCCGTTCGGGTTATAGCGCCCGTAGCCAGACAGCTTGGACGCGTTGCTTGAGACCGAGCCCGTAGAGGGCACCCGCCTGAGCTGTGGCAGGGGCGCACCCGACAGCGGGCGCGTGTAGCTCGCTGCAGGTGTCGCACCAGCGTTCATGCTCAGGCTGTGCTTGTGTCCTGGGAGGCGAGATGTTGACGAGTGAGGGCTCATGATAGGGAGCGGGGCGCTTGGTGTGCCGGGAGTCCCACTCCCCAACGGCTGCCGATTTGCTGCAGATGGGTCTGTGTACCGTTCGGTTGATGGGCTTGGGGCGCGCAAGTAATGAGGCTGGCTGGGTGTGTATGGCCTATCCGGCGGTGGGACGTACTGCGGCTCGCTGGGAGGTTGGAGGTAAAATGGTGGCGCTGGTGGTGGGATGTGGCGAGGCTGGCTCGGCGGACGAATATAGCGGGGCTGACTGGTTGTGCGAGGCCTACTTGAGCCAGAATGTGAGCTCTCCATAGCAGACGGCGGGCGTAGAGGCGTTTCCGGTCGCACATCATTCATCGCGCTATTACTGTTTCTGCTGGCAGACCGCAAGTGGGGATCAGGGGCAAGCCCCGAATACATGCGTCCAGCCGCTCTTGGAGACGCCGCCGCGGGCCCACCCACGGTCATCCCAGGGGAAGCAGGAGCTCCCATGGGCACGAAGCCAGATGGATATTGCGGTACGGACGATAGTGGACCTCTCGAGGGATAATTCCCTAAGTGGGAAGAGTCTGGTACAGCGGGTGCATATGAATGAGACGGACGCAAAGCCCGAGGAATTGAGTTGGGTGTGAGACGTCCTGCCTCCATTGACACAGATGGAGAAGCATTCGATTCAGGTCCTGACTTTGTAAGATGGCAAATTAGGACGATACAGGAAAGCAATAATCAAGAAAACTACTTACAGGAGGTTGAACAGAAATGGCAACAGAGTCGGTTGAAGTGACTCTGCGGTGATGCCCTGCTCCTCTTTCAGAGTTTCTAAATGATCCAGCATCTGAAGGTGGATTCATGGAACGAGATCTTCGATGTCGTGAGACGTCGCCACTCCCGGACGAGAACGGCCTATCAAACGGGGACACTGATCGTTGTGCAGCCTGACACGTTCACAATAAGTGAGCGGACCATAAAATTTGACATCGAGGAGACAGACCTCTCCCGGAGTTGACCTCCCCAACCAATCTTGCACACTAGCATTCGACTGTCTGACCGAGTCACTGATGTCTTGTCGCGGTGTCACTGCGCTAGAGTCATACTCGCGTCTCTCTCCTCTTGACGTCGAGCGGCGCGCCGCATCACTGCCTGCATAACTACCATGTGGTGTGGGAGATGGTGCAGGGAAGATTAATGATTCAGGGATAATACCACTCCTGGAACGACTGTCAGTTTCTGGGCTAAACTCTGTAGCCACTTCAGGAATGGCATCAAGCACAATGCGTCCAGGGCTTCGGGTAGCAGACCGTGGTGGACCAACCAGGTCAAACTGAGATATGTTCGTGGTGGCAGTCGAAGGCAGAGAATCTGCCAAAGACCTCGGCGAAGTATATCTATGATTGTACCCGTAGTCACGCGCAATAGGCTGAGAATCAGGACGAGGAGGTCCAGTCGATGGAATATTATCTGGAAGGATGTCTGGCAGAGGCGATAATGGTGTGCGCGGAGTGATCGGAGGCTGAGCAGCGAGCTCGTGGGGCGGAGGGAGAATAATTTGACTGTCCGCACCGGCCTCGGGTATCCAACCATCAGGAGGTATTGCATAAGTTGGATGGCTGGACACCGGTGAGGTCGAACGCATTGGTACTGGACGAGTGAATCTGGACATATCGGGTGGGGGCGGTTTAGGCCATGAAGAAGGACCTGGCATTGGCAAAGACGCAAGAGTAGAGGCTCCCGGGCTGGTGATATCCTCCCGAAAGCGCGATCCTTGCGCCCCTCCTGGATGAGGCTCCCGAGAAGGGCCTGGCATCGAGGCAGCCTCTTCCAGTACTGATGCAATAGACGGTTGTGCTAAAGGAATTGCACCTTGTGGTGGTGTAGGTAGATTCAACATGTTGGGAGAAAAGTCATCCAAAGGGGGAGTGCGTCCTGCATCGCCATCGGCCTCATCGCCAGCCTGAGGCTCATCAGCATCTTCATCTCTGCCGGAACGATATCTTGTTCTTCGCGCATCCTCGTAACCCCGCTTCACGCCTTCTCGGTAACCTTGCCGTCGCCCTTCGTCGCGAGCCCTGCTAATCAGCTGCTCTTCCTTCAACCGTCTGGCCGTTGTACGAGCTCTCGCTGCGACCGCTTCTGCATCATCTCGCTGCGCTTCGAGGTCCTTCACGAAGCCGTCCTGCTTGGACAACTCTCGGAGCGCGTTCTCGTACTGGAACTTGTAGATCCCCAACTCCTCTCTCAGACGTTGATTCTCCTGCTGAGTAGCAATCCTGGCCTCGTTTGCGTCCCGAAAGCGCTGCGCAATTTCAATAGCGCGGCGTTCGGCCTCTTGGGCACGCAACGACTCTATGTTTAAATGGTTTCGTGTGGCACCTAGAGCATTTCGTGCTTGTTTTATTTCAATCTCTTCACTGATCAGCAGCTTAACAAGCTCGCGCTGCGTACTGCTCCGACGGCGTTCTCGATCTCTCCTGCTAGAACGTCTAGGTCGTTCCGCCAGACCAAGGGTCTCTCGACTGTTCCCCAAAGACGCGAGAGACAGCAAAGCGGTTCTCTCGGAAGGGGACTGCTCCTGACCATCGTCATCGTAATCACCTTCGTCCGGGAGTCCTCTCGCTTGGTTGCTGCAGAACAAAGCACTTGAGTTATACAAAGTAATGCAGGGTACAACTGCCTACTCAGCAACATTGTTCAAGTAATCCAATGAGCCTGACATTTTCTTCAGAGTATATGTTAAGATAGACAGTCACAGAGGGATATCGGTATGCAAGAACAGTTGTATGATTGTGAGGCAATGGAGGTAGTGGACCTAGTAGTACAAGCGTTGGTGCAACTTGACCAGATTTGAAGATAAGAGGAAAGAAATCATCTAGCAAAGTTCATACATATGTCTGCCCATACCCTCAAATCCAGAGTGCATCTAAGCGAGAAAGGGACGAGGACCGGCGCAGCGGAGAGACGCGAATCCAACACGCGCGCCATAAAGATGGACCCAGTCTTCGCGCCGTCCAAAAAGGCAACTCTTGTTCACCATGCTCCCGCTCGTACGCGTCCATCTCGCGCGCCGCTATGTTCAGACTAGAACGACAGCTCAGCGGTCCATTATCTCGCTCCCAGATCTTTCGTCCTTGTCCCCCTTCTCCGGGACAAACGGAAATCACAAACAGGACCCCCAGACATATCATGAACGGAAGATTCTCCCGTGAGTTCGTTTTGATCCTCCGCTCGCACGGTCAATAGCAGTCTCATCGCATACACAGCTACAAGCCCAGTCAGCTATACGCAGTGGTTGCAGATGCAGGATCCTATCCACAGTTTCTACCATTTTGCACATCAGCCAGGGTCTTGAACCACAAGCCGTCCACGGATCACTCTGCCGAAACGATGCAAGCGGAATTGACCGTCGGTTTTCTGTCGTTCCAAGAATCCTACGTCAGTGATGTCGTGTGCCGACCGCATGAATCGGTCGAGGTATGTATCTGCATCTTGTTTGTGTAAATCTAGGTGCGATTTTGCTACGCAGGTCACAGCATCATCGTCCACACCTCTATTCCGAACACTAAATACAATTTGGCGCTTCCAACAAGCGTCCCCTCAATCACCCCATTCTAGTAACAGGTCTCCACTGCCGTCTGCTTCTGAAAGCCAGCGTTACACAGAACCGTCTGCTGGGCGAGACACTGGCCCGACCCTCGTAACACTGGACCTGGCGTTTTCATTTGCGAATCCTGTCCATGCAGCGGTATCAGGGGCATTCTTTGGACAAGTGTCAAAAATGATGGTCAAAGCATTCGAACAGCGATGTCTCGATATTTATGGGCCGGGAAGACAGTAGTACATAATTGATCTGATTTTTAGCGTGTATTTATCCGGTTCACTGCGCATATACCCATCAGACAATCAGACTGAGCTTTCCCACTCATATGCTTTCTCTTGTAATGTCGCACCTGGTATCGGACCACTGTCTGTATATGTATACGCGTCGTCATGCAATCTATACTCTTGCGAATATATTTTCGCGCCGTGTAAAACCTTCGCATGATTTACAAAATAATTTCAGACAAACCACCATCATAAGCATATCTACGAAGATATAAATCATACTGTCGCTGTCACCCGCATCTGAATGCTTAACGAAATTAGGGGAGAAACCCTTGCCCAAGGCATATCCTTAGATTTTCCTAATTTGAAGACGCCGGGGTGGATGTGAAATTGGTCACTCACAAAGGTTTAAAAAATAAGCAATGGGTATGGTCTTGCGTACCTCTGCAACATGGAGATCACCATCGTCCTCGCGCACTTCCACTTCGTGTAAGGCTGAGCAAGGAGCTCGATTAAAGGCCGGATCCCTTGTGGGAATGAACAAAGGACATTTCTTCCATGTTGAGCTAACCACTTACCCAGGCGAGACCGTCGTGCAGCCTTACAAGAAGCTGATGGAATGCACGAGTGGCGGGGGTGACCTTGTACGTGAGGAGGAACAACGGATGGTTTCCTTCGCTAAATCAGACTCGATAGTGAGGTGTGACATATTGAATGAAATACGACGAGTCTCACGGACGGTACTTGAAGGATGTGAAGGGCTGGCGAATCGTTGCTGGGAGAAAACTGGCAATTAATACCCAAGGGTAGCGCCTGTGGTGCCACTGGATTCAAACGCACGAATAGTAGTGTATCGTCTACTTCCTTACCTAGACGACCCCTCACGAAAGACAACGCACCCATTCATCCGTCACATCCGCATACATTTCATATGGACGCAAGAGGCAAGTTCTATTCGAAGCTCATCGCATCACGACAGATCTAGTCATTCGCGGGATCCACGAGGTTTATCCTAAATGACCGCGGCTAGCGGTTGCGGAGCGCACTTAGACCGAGAGGAGCTAGACTCATGCAGTTATGGGAGATACATCAGCGGTTCCTATCGATATGGCGTTTTCGAACTTCGGTGGTGATATTGCTGTTCGAAGCACGCACCAAATATGTACCCAGCACACCTGACAGCGTGAGTCACTGGTGGTAGTTGGGGTCAACACCATGCAATCCGTGCATCGCATCACGATTCAATGGAGAACCACTGTCTTCTGCAATATCAGTCCGATGCTAGACTCCTTCCATTCACTACCACCTTTGCAGACGTAATTTCTTCAGAATAGTAGACATACGCTGCGAACCCGCTGTCTGAACAATCTCACCAGTGCATTGCAAATGCTGCTCCCGCGACTTGAAGACCATCTTCCTAGATTGTAGAGAAATGTCCAATTTGTCATCCGGCTCTTGCTTCCCCTTCACACGACAATCACCGTCAATGATGGACTAGTTGACCAAACAGTCGACTTGGTCAGTTATAGTATCTTCGAATGTGCTCATGAAGAATTCGTAGGGCCCATCTCCTTGTCACCGTGGGCAGAACCGTGATGCGCGCCCGTGTTAGGTTCAAGAACTGTGACCGAATTCCGAATTCCTCGCAACCCTCTTAATCTGTTGCCCCTTAGACGGGAGCGGCCTTCCGTACATTCTGCGAGAAGATGCAGACCAGCCGTCAAAATAGCAGGCGACAAACAGCGGCTCTTCACTGGAGGTACCTTTGTAAAGGATAGGCCGGAAACTGCAATAATGCGGCTAGCACCAAACATATGGATACCGCGCTCCACAGTGGCGAAGCGTTACTTCATTTCATGATCATGATTATGGAGCATTCAAAATTGATGCTCACCGCCAATGTCAGATTGACCGTGGCTGCGGTGCCAGACGTTAAACGGCCAGCGATGCCCCGTCCTGCGGAGTTGCGTGGCCTCCCGTGCACAGCGCAAAATCCTGTGAGTATTAACTCATCCTGTCACTGCAAATTGGACACATTTCAGCATGGTTGACGTGATTCCCTTCGGGGATGATCCAAAACATACAGACAGCAATGCGCGGATGCGCCAAACGGGCAATTGGCATACGCACCGCCAAAACTCAGCAAACCGGAACCACGGCCGGACGTAACACGATCAACGCAAACATGTGCGTCTCATTTTTGAGATCGAACCCTTCACATTGACGAGGAGAGCACAACCAGCACAACAGTCAATAGCGGATAAATAAGCACGTCGTGACATGATCATAAATCATGGGACTGGGATCTTTGTATAGATACAGGGCTTCCTATTCTCGTACAAGGCGATACTGAGGAAGTCGGTATCAGGGTTTCAGGCGACATATTCAGCAGTCTCAGGACAGTCCCGGGCAATCTAATAAGTATATCAATGACTCTTCGTTAAGTCATACAGTAGAGTTGTGCAGCTTACATGTCCCTCTTGCTGACACTTATAGCATGTCTTGTTCTTGTTCGGGTTGCCCACAGCGGCAGGAGTACCATCAGCCACAGTGGTACCAGGTGCAGCCAAGCAGTCTCTGTCAAAGTCTGCATCAACACCTTGGGCTACCAATGTGGAGGAATCTTCGTACCTAGCCATATGGTTAGGGCCTCCGCAGCGGTAACATTTTACGGGAGGGAGAGCAGCCGTGTTGAGAGCTCGACCGGGAGGGGGCGCACGAGACGCAAAACCAGAACCACCGGTCGCACTAGGACAGGCCCGTGCAATATGACCAAAACGGCCACAATTCTAGGTATAAATGTTGATTAACAATATTGTCAAAGGGCTTTCAATACGCACATAGCATTTCTGGCCAGAGCCCTGCACCCTCAAGCTGGGACATTCGGCCTGAATATGGCCAACGCCTCCACAAGAGTAGCATTGCTTAGCTGCAACGCTACGAGGCTGAGGGCACGCAGAAGACTCATGCCCGGGCTGGCGACAATTGTAGCAGAGACGCTGCTCCGACGTACAATTCTCTGCTATGTGACCCACTGCAACAGCATTAACCCCTAAATGAGATGTAGCATAATTGTGAGGCAAGCAAACACATACAGTTTCCACACTTGAAGCAACCCTTCCTGCTGAACTGATACGCCATCCTGGCCGAACTTCTCGAGATATCCTGAAGTCAAAAAAAAATGAACGATGATTAACAGTGTATGAGATTCTCATGTAGATTCGGTGACTCAAGTAAATGAAGCACACCTCGCTTCTTCCCTCTTCCGACTTCTTAGCCCTTCACTTTCCTTCCCTCCTCCTGCGTAGGGGATTGACGGGGAGCAAGATGGGTAATCGTAATCAAGTGAGATCCGGAGGTGGGCTCGAGCTATCAGCCACTGTGACCCGGCCCTAAACTACGGGGGAAGTCACACTGTGTCACGCTTGCCGTCTCGCGAGCCATTTGCGCGCGCGCGAACCTGGTGCGAGCCCTCACAGTAGCTGGATTGTCGCTTATATATTCACATCTTGAAGATAATCCATGATCTCCTACTGAGAACGAAAGTCCGCGAAGGGGATCATGCGATGCGCAGGGAACTGGACTTGGAAGTTTGCCTTGATCGGCACTCGGCCACATGCATCTCGGTCGTATCTGTTGACAGTGTCACCGTCCTCGACCCTGCGCTCGATGATCAAAGATAGTGCAGGAGGAAATGCTTCCAACAGCCACCGACTGCATCGGCAAATCTACGGCCATATCCTACGTAGCTTGGCCAGCCAGGTGTTCTGAGGCGCCATACCGACCACCGCTCCCAGTAGTGCACACTGCACAGCGCAGTAGGACGGAGGGTTGGGACGTTTCATGATCATATTGAGATTTCGTGATCCGAATCTCCGCCTAGCAGGAGTGAGAGCATAAAAGGATCCGCTCAGAACTTCGTTCCGTCGGGCTCGCTTCCACCTCCCCCGACCCAGGGTCTTCAGGCTTGCGAGGTGAGCGTCCTAGCTTCATCATGGTAGGACTCGATAAGTAGATCTGACGCGGTTGCCAGACACGGGTGTGAACAATCCAGTAGATTCATTCTTTCAGGCGTGCAGCCGACCTTCGCCCACCCGCATCCATCGCGCTTCTTGTGGGGGTGCAGGTAAATTTCGCTCAAGGTCTGTCAAAGGAGACTGTGTATATGCAGATTGGGTTCGAGATTGAATCGATCTAGCGTCCAGCGAACCTTCGGCGAAGTTGTCAGACACCCCAGCAATACGCGTAGTAACGCGCGCGCGAAGTACGGCTCAATGTGTGGAAGGATGGCTCTCAATTGTTCAAGCTTTGCTGTCAAGGGTGCGTCTACCATCGGATCTTAATGTTCTGTCGCGGGCTGAGCGCTCCCATTAGCCCTCGCTAGTGCTTGAAATGGTCGTTACATACGTATGCACTATGTCTATGAGAATGATCTATGCTCTTATACTTGTGAATTGTTCGACTGAGGATGGTTCTTCACTGCGGCTCATTTTTTGCTTCATAAGGATCAACAGACAGGTGGCTATTGTTGCCCTTGACCATCATTTTTTTAGAAAGTCTTGTCTTGTAAGATGCTGGGCACTTGAGCCCACCTCATCTTTCATCCATGTGATCTACTGAATAGGTGCACTATTGGTCTTCCATTATGCTTTGGGGTAGGGTTTTTGTCACCATTTTACTGATTGGTTGGATTGTGCAGCAAATGCTTTACATGCTCTGGCTTCACTAATACCTGGATCAAATAGGCAAGCATCTGCAAGGGCATTGCTGGTGAATCTTGGGTATCTTGGATGGTAAGCTTGCTCATTGGTCCGGTAAGCACTTTTGAATAGAGTGGTAAGTGGCCACTGTCCTGGGTATGCCTGGGCATCGGTTTAAATTTTGAAATCATGATTTGAATGATTTCTCCAGATAAGAATGTGTCCGACGCTTTCTTCTGCACTGATGCCATCACCCAGGTCCACAAAATACTTCCAGGCATGCTGGGTGTAACATGCTGCTTATGATAGGTTGGCACGACATCTGCGGTTAGCAATATAGACCCTGTGTAAAGACCTAGAGGTAGGAGGAACTTGAAAGATCAATATCTTTCCCAATTGCCAAATTGATTGTGACACAGCGGCTGTTTGACGGCTTAGAGCTAATTTCCTCGCACGGTAGCACATTCTTCACTGCGTAGGTGCCGCTGTGTGGGCCCATCAGGAATTTACTGTAATTTACTCTTTGGTCTCGTCTCCAGACTCCAGAGTCGACACGACGAAACCGGTGCTCTTATCTTTGAAACGGAATTGAGATAAGTCCGACCACTCCGCTCATGATCAGATCTTGATCTCGCTTAGTGAACCGTAACGACTTATCCGATTATCGGGCTTAGCAGCGGGAGCTGCTCTTAAATAATTGAACTCAAATAATCCCACGGACGAGTTAGTAATGCTTTCCGACGTCTCGTCGACTTCATTTGAGTCGGTACTTTTCAAAACGAAAACTGGTAGTGAGACTTAAGCCAGGTTTAGGCATAAACATTCCATTTCTGCGGTAAGCGGTAGCAATGGACGCGTCTTGACTCGATACTTGCTGGTAGATAATCTTGGCGTGCCGGGATGTGCTGTCCGCGCTAGGCACCGTATGGCCTCGTACCCAAACCAAACGTGTCGAAGAGTACCATATAATAATTCGGGCTGATTCCGGGAAGATTCACGGTCGCTTGCTCACCTCCACGAATAGTCAGCTATCTCTGGTGAGTCATGTGCATGCGCAGCCCTACCCCTTGAAGCTACACAAAAGCGAGCACTTAGTGTGAACCCTCCTCCTCTTTTGCGCGTCCAGAGAACAATGGCTTCAGAGAAACGTCAAAAGGCGATCGACCTCTCGCACCATCTTTCTGACCTCTCGCGTGCTCGAGGCGTCTCACCGCTTAAAGGACTCGCCAAATACTTTGGACGCCCGGGCGTGATAAGCCTTGCAGGAGGTAATGACCATCTCAGTTGGCCTTCGACGCGCTACTGAGCTTCGGGGTCACTGCAGGCCTGCCGAACCCGGCCTATTTCCCCTTCAACAACATCGGAGCGGATGGTAGGCAGTACATCGCATAGTCGATCGTTTCGTCAGACTCTGATGGCGTCCGACGCGTGTACCAGTGCTGGTTCCTGACTCGTTTTCCCTCAATACCACGGGACAAGACGAATCCTCCCTGTCTTGGTTCTGGAAGTTCTTTGGTCGTGCGGGGAAGGAAAGGACAACGTCCATCTCGATCCCCAAGTTTTCAGAGACCACCGAGCAGGTCAGCCTAGCTGTTGCCCTACAGTATGGCGGCATTGGGTTGCGTCAGCTTCAGGCCTTCCTCAACGAATTCGTGGAGAAGGTGTATCAGCCCGCATACAGCGATTTTTCGATCCTCGTTCACACTGGAAACACAGACGGGTATGTTCTGTCGTGCAATGTGAAGCACTCGCTTAGGACGATCGACTACTATTATAGGTGGTCCAGAGTTATGCAAACTCTCATAAATCCCGGGGAGAGCTTTTTAACTGAAGAATGGACTTACACTTCTGCACTTGCAACCACCAATCCGCATGGGATGCACGCCGTCCCAATCCCAATGGACAAGGATGGAATGAGCAGCACTGACTTGCGAAGCATTCTTGCTGGGTGGGATGAGAAGGCTCGCGGTTGCAAGCGGTACGATTTATCCTTGAAGTCGATGTAGGTCGCTGATCAGCTTTTAGTCCACATGTGATGTATACTGTCCCCGTGGGCCAGAATCCGTGCGGATATGTAAGCATATCCACTCAGGCGGAGAATTTTACGCTGAGTGCATGCTGCAGACTATGAGCAGTATTCGCAAGAAAGAGATATACAATATCTGCGTCGAGTATGGTGGGTTGTGTTCTCTAGTTCTCAGAAAGCTAGTCCTCATGTGATGTAGATATCATCATTGTCGAAGACGATCCCTATTACTTCATGCAGCAAGAAGACTACGTGCCCAAGTCGGAGCGTTCATCGCAATCTACTGGTAAATATGTGAATGAGGCGGATTGGCTCGCCAGCTTATCTCCAAGCTATCTAAAGTAAGTGCAGCCTACCCAATAGTAATAACGGCGTGAACACCGTACAGATTTGACTACCAAGGTCGAGTTATAAGGCTCGATACTTTTTCTAAGGTGAAGTAGGAACTTCAGGTCGGTCAGTGTTAGCCACCATCTGATATACATCTGTTAGTATATTGCGCCTGGTTCTCGCCTGGGATGGCACACTTGTAGTCCTCTCTTCGCAGAGCGGCTGGAGAGACAAGGTGAAACTTCTACGCAGACACCGTGTGGGTTTGGACAGGTGAGTTGGTAGATGACAGGTTTGTTGTGGGATGCTGACCATTTGGGTCTCCCGATAGTCCTTGGTTACCCAGCTCCTGACCACATGGAAGTATGATGGATACATTCGGTGGCTGCATGGTGAGTCTCATTCGCAGTAAGCCGTAGAGATCGTTTTGACGGTGTGCAGGCATCGCCGTTCAGTACAAGAATCGACGTGACTTCTTTATCGATACATTCGGGGATGAATTTCACCTTGTGCCCTCAACTTCCAACATCGGTTTCTGGAAGGACCGTCAGGTTTTCGACGCGTATGCAAAATCCAAGAAGTGCGTCATGGCGGAGAAAGGCGAATTAGGCACCAAACTTTTCAGCTTTGTACCCCCGTCCGCGGGCATGTTCATCTGGGTTAGTCATTTCGTTCCTTCCCCTATCGCCGATCGTCGATGAAATTCTGTTTAGTTGAAAGTGCACTTCGAAAACTGCCCAGGAGCAAATGCTTCTGGTGCAGAAAGGCCGGAGATACAGCTGTGGGTTAAGATTGCTGAGGCCGGTGTTGTCATTTCCCCGGGCTGGTTCTTTGCCGCAGACGAAGAGAACCCACCGACGGACGAAACGGAAGGTCATTTCCGGATTAGCTTTAGCTATGCAGATGTACGTCCTTTGAGTGCTTTCAATCAGAGTCATGTTGACCTATCTATGTAGTTTGAGACGCTGAGGAAGGCGGTGAAGATCATTGCGAATGTCATGAAGGAATTCTTCAGAGTGAGCGATTAGATAGACTAAACCAATAGTTAGACAATTCAGACTGTAGATTTCATGGACGCGCTGGGGAAGGTTGAGGGTCTTTTATTTGTGACCATGGGCGACATATCTAAACACTATTACAGTACACTCAACTGGTGCGAAAGGACAATGTAGTGACTAACATGTTAAGTAAAACGTTAGATATCTTCAAGTGTGGGAATATCCGGGATTGGCAATAGATCACAGGACGTCCACTTGCTTGCCCTCATCTACTTCGACCCACCCTAAACATTGGCTATGTCCACCGACGCGTCTCCTTCCCTTTCTGCCGAAACACTGCGCGCGCTCCAACAAGCTGTCGGTGATGCGAATAGTGCTGCTAATGTTCCAAGGAAACCAAAGCCTAAGCGTGCTAGAGAGGAGCAAGCCACTCAAATCAGTGCAGAAGATGAGGCAATAGCCAAAAAGAAGAAGAAAACTAAGGTTCGTCAGGGCGCAGGCGTTGATGCGACCTCAGTCGTTTCAGCGGATGCTTCTGCTGCCGAGGCTGCCGCTGCTACGGATGCTACAATGTCGGAACATGAGTCAAAAGGGAGCGAAAAGAGGGACAAGGGGAAGGAGAGAGAAGAGGAGCCGGAACCGGTGCAGCAGCAAGATTCACAAGTAGCTGCGCCTTCAGAGACAGAAATTCATACTTCGTCAGCAGATTTCCTTTCTGCTGTTGTCGCTGCAGCATCTGCTACTTCTTGCCAGCCCTCGCCTCACGGGCATCTACCATTCGATCAGACAATACCCCAGTATGTAGAGTACTCGCAGGATTTCGCGCACTACTCGTATGCTCCCCCACATCCAGGACCATACGATGCCGCACAGCCTCCTCCGATTTATCCGGACCTTGCCACTCTCATCCCAGGGCTCAACTTCAATTCGAGCGAAGATCTGCTCAGGTCATTGCAGGAATTCGATATTTCGAAGGTAGCATCCGTACTACGGTCATTTGGCTTTGGAGATACCGCAAATACTGCGAACGTTTCTGTCACTGGACAGCCTGTGTTTATGCCCCCTCAAGGTCCGCCTCCAGTTAACCAAACACCCGTGAGGTCAGACGCCATTTTAGGGCGTCCGCCTAAGCAGAAGAAAGTACTACAGGCGTCGTCCTCTCAGCCTCCTATTCATCCACCGCCGCTGCCATCACCACAGCTGCAGCTCCCCTTAGAGGTAGATAATCCAGAGCATGCGCATATACTAGCGAATGTCTGGATGAATGCTTCGAAATTATCTGACATGGTCAAGAAAGAAGGTAAGGCTGTATCGTACGTTGCTAATGGCTCTAAATTTCACTTTTTGTAGGTCTCGTCTATAAGAAAGGCAAATTCTCCGCTATAGAAGATGGGCAGTTGAACGCAGCGATTGAGCACTACCGTCTCGTAAGCAATTTGTTGTCGGATGTTTAGCGTGAACATTTTGTAATCACTGTATTCAATAGTCAAAAGGGCTCACCCCGCAACAATTAAACGACATCATTTTCTCCAAGGAGAGGGGTAGAGAAACGTTCTGGCAGGAAATTAGTATGCTATATTGATGTTGCTCTTTTGAAAGAAGTTGAACCCTACTCTGATACAGCTTCTGCTTTACATTTGCGCCCTATCATCGCTGTATATCATCATGTCCGTCGGACGCGTCATCCACTGAGTCAGCAAGGTAAGTGGATGCCTACAGAGGATGATTTGCTTGTACAGTGAGTAGATTTCATCAGAGCATCATTATCACGAGTTCACGGAGACTGCAGAGCTGTATCTGAGCTAGGTCAGCAATGGGAAAAGGTTAGCGAGAGAGTGGGCCGGATGTCGTCCGATTGTCGAGACAGGTGGCGGAATCATCTTCAAGATCGCGGAACTCGTCAATCAGGTTCATATGAGATTTTTTGGCTCTGCTCACTTGTTTATGTCGTCCATATGGCAGGTCCGTGGTCGAAGGAAGAGGAAGAAGAACTGACGCGCATTGTGACCGAGATGACCGTTGAGAAGGGCAGAGACATCGACAACGATATCTTCTGGGGTGTGGTCAGCCAGCGTATGGGTAACAAGCGTGGTAGACAACAGTGCAGAATTAAATGGTGGATCATGATTTCGTTCAATTACACATTTGACTTATTTTTTTTCTTACAGGACCGATACACTCAGTACTCAAATTAAAAATGCCGGTGAAAGGCCGCGTTGGAGTCAAATGGATGCGTACATTCTCGTGCACAAGTACGTTCTGCCCTCCATGCGCCCTCCATCCGTGCTGATAACTGTTCTAGAGTTGATTCGTTAAGTGTTCGCGACGATAGTGAAATTGACTGGAAGCTGTTACCTGACGAACACTGGAACATCTGGAGCGCTCACTCACTACAAAGACGTTGGTTAACGATGAAGAGAAGCATCAAGGGGCATGAGGAGATGTCCCATGGCGGTGCGCTTGATTACTGTCTAACAAATGGTGCCAACTCAGTCTATTCCAGAGATCATGGAGATCTTGAAGACGAAGAAGGCTCAGGCTTTACCCCCACCGACCACAAGCCGCAAAAAGAAAAACAAGGTCACCAGTGCTGAAGCAGTGGTTGATATCGATGAAGACGTTCAACCGGAGGCAGGATCTAGTACAGTCGTTTGAGTAGCCTAGAATGAATAAATGAAGGAAATCGGCTACCACTTGTCCCATAACGCGAAATTTGAATGTGGTCGTCTATTTGAACGCGTCCACGTGATCGCGTTCGACGCGGTTCTAACCAAACATTAGTAAACGCTTTCGAACACGACGGTTGACTTTCGTTTCCCCGAGTGCGTGAGCTTGCCGTCACGCGGCTATACTGTGATTCGTCTCGGCTGCTGCACTGTCTTCGTATCGTTAGTTGGGTAACTCTTCTGATTCTTCCAAGGCTTGAACACTTTTATTTATCTTCAAGGTATGGCACTGAGCCACTCTCCCCGCAAGGTCGTCCCCTTAGCTACTGGAGACGATATGATTCCGCGGATACGGGCGAAGTCGACTGTTCAATCAAATACGAAACGTGTTTTCTTTTGCGGAGTGGTAGTGGAAGGCTCAGACGGTGGGAGGGAGATTGCTGAAGGTATGTTTCGACCTGATACTTCGGAAGCTTTGTACAAGCTTACATATTTGGGTGGCGATGTCTGTTATTTCACACATCTAGATGTACAAGACCTCATTGCGTCCCTCGGCGAGCCGTTTGATCTTGAACTAGAATCGGAGTCCGTGACATCCTCATCCACACCGGGAGCTAGCTTACACTTACCGACAGTGAGTTTCACTTTGTTCAGTTTGGACCTTACCATCGAGATCGCGATTGTTTAGGGTGCCCGTCGACGGACAACGACGAACTCGTCCGCATTTGGCGATATCCTCAACGAGCTTGTAGCTACCGAACGATCTTATGTCAACCGTCTAAAGACTCTCAAGAATGATTACGCTGATCCATTACGAATGTTTGCCCGGAGCAAAGATACCGCTATACTTCCACCCTATGAGGCGAAGACGCTATTCGGTAACATTGACAACCTACTTCCAGTGAACGAGGCATTTTTAGGAGATCTAGAAAAGATGAGTTTGCCAGGCGGCCCCGGTGTTGGGGATGTGGCCCTCAAACATTTCAAGCAGCTGAGAGGCTTTGAACACTACAAACAGTACTACTCTAAGCGCGAAGAAGCCCAAGCCATATTCGAGCGAGAAATGAAGAAATCTTCTGGTTTCGCTGCCTTTGTCGAGGTCAGTACCTCAATCTTCACACATTCCTTTGCTCACCGTGCTGTAGCGCATCAAATACTCGTCCACTGACACTAAGAATCGTGTCGGTCTTCGAGAACTATTGATGGAGCCCGTCCAACGTATACCGCGCTATACGCTGATGTTTCGTACCATGATCAAGCATATGGCTCCAGGCGATCCCCAGCACGCAGCGCTGGTCGAGGCCGATGAGATTGCTTCTCGCATTGCTCTCGCGGAAACCGACGAACAGACTAAGCGTGCCGCTATCATGTATTGCCTCAGTTCCAGTATAGACGACTTCCCTCCAGCGCTCGTGTCTCACGGCAGACGTTTCGTCGATTGTATTGATGTCGAGGATGTGCTCCTTGACGGTCCTGCATCGTACGCCTCCGCCAACACTTCGAGCCAAATGGGAGGGAACTTATCATGTACATTGTTCTTGTTTGATGATAAACTTATGATTGTGAAGCGGCCTGGGAATGGGGAGAAAAGTGGAAGAGCGCTCGCGGGGCTGGATGACCCTGACAAGATGGCCAAAGCGAGTGGACGGTCGTTTGGAAAGAAGAAGAGCGGACTATCTTGCAAAGGTGTGGTCGATGTGACGGATGTTGTTGCTACCGATATTGGCGGATCAGGTATATGGCCAATGCAGATTTTTTTCTCTCGACACTGACGACAGGCTAGACTTTCATGTGTATTTCGAGACTGCGCCTTCTGATCAGGGTGATCGTTGGTCAGATCGTCCTTTCCGCGCATTCTCGACTGTCCGTTCTGGATCCGCGGTTACTGCAGCTCAAAAAACGGAGGTAGACAAGACCCAATTTCTTGAAAACTTGTGGGACGTACAGGCACGCTTTAAGACGAAGAAGGGACAATCAGTCGTCTTGCGTGCACCAGAGCGAGAAGTGGAGAATAAGGGGGGGAAGACAACAGTAGCCAGAACATACTTCAATGTATACACGCGTATGGCCTTCCTACAGGAAACGAAGAAGGTATGTCTGGTGGTTGTGGCTAGAAAACATGTCTCAGTGTTTGATACATATCCAGTCCAAAATTGTTCTTCATATCGACCCTCTGGGCTCGGCAGATCCTATACCTTTCGGGATACGTGGTCCACCCTTGGTCATCGTAAGGGTACAACCTCTTGCTGGAGAGTTATGCAGGTATAAGGTCACGTCGGCCATTCCGAGTGACGATGATGACGAAGATATCGTACAAACCGCGCGCGTGCCAGAGCGCATCGTGCATACTAGTGCGTTATGTCTGCGGCTTTCCGTGATCAGCGGCTGAAGTCTCGTAGCTCATCAGTATGGTTTATTCAAGTTCCACACTGGGATCAACTCGGTACCGTCGACTCCGACAGCAAGTTCACGTTCGCGAGTCAACATTTTTGGATTGGATGCTATCTCACGCAACCTCTTCAATGCGCGACCGGGATCGGCCATGGGTGACTTGTTCGGAGGCTCCACGAACAGCCATAGACGTTCAAGAACCTACGCAAGTCGTACATCCACCATGACTGGTACCACGAGTAGCGGCGATGGCAGTTTCTCTCGGTTCTCGAGGACAAACTCCACCCTTACTGCGGCAACATCTATCATGGATGACGAGTCGATGAAGATGTCGACAAGCAGTCGAAGGTCTCGGTCTTTATCCCGAGCAAAGAAGCTCATGAAGAGGGGCAAGTCTCCTCGAGGTGAAGGTTCAGTGAGCGAGCCAGACACATCACCACAGAGGCTTGAGTCCAGCTTCTCGCGATCACCGTCTAGAGAGCCTGAAGATGAGGATGGTGATCTGCAACAACACCATATGGTAGGTATGGACCCCTCCGAGCGTGATTTAGCTTTGCGCCTAGAACTGGCGCGCCGCAATAGCCAGAATCAGAACGAGCAGAAGTTCCCTCCGCTATCCTTGGATCCGCCCCTAGAAGACACCATTTATGAAGGTCGGTCAAGCCTCGATAATTATACACTGGCTATTCAATTTATTTCGCAGAGGACCCGAACCCGTCACGACCGTTTTCCAGGTCTTCTCGCCGCGAATTGCCTAATATACCTGCAGATTCGCAGAGCCAGCGATCCACGACACCTAGACTCGAGCCAAACACACCCACTAGAGCATTCACACCAGATATGTCAGTTGGCAGAAGTCGTCCACTTTCTCGTCAATCATCTGATCGACGACCCAGGGGGCCTCGCACGCCCTCACCTTTACCGCCCACAAATTCATATCTTAATCCGGTATTAGATGGCTCATCTGTCGATGTGGATCTTACATTGGAAACGACACTGGTGGATATGGCACAACCTCCCGTAACGCCCATTCGTTCTCCCATTCCCCGTAGTAAACGCCAGCCTTTTGAACCAGCAGAGAATCTTGATTCGACTCCCAAGGCGAATGAAGCATCGAGACCACCCAGTATCGTAGAGCCGTTATCTATCAAGAAGAAGATCTCAGTGCGGAGTAATACCAGCACGATCACCACTTCTCCGACGTTCTCGAAGAAGGCTTCTTACTCCCCGCGTATTTCTCCGAAAGGCAAAGTGATTTCACGCAACGGTTCCCCTCGTAGGGCTGCTGCTCAGACTCGTAGCTCACGCATACCGGTTCCCCAGACCAACGTAATTACTGACACAAGCAAAGACATTCACTTGGTCAGACTCGTGGAGACCACAAAACAAGATGTACGTGAACGGTCCGCTGTAGGTCTAGCGTCAGAGCTCAACCTCTATACTAGCTGGAGTCATGTCGACGCACTATCAAACGGATACGACTGGAAGCTGACAGAATCTCTTCTGCTGTCCCTGCATCTACTGATATGACCGAGCGCCCTGCTTCACCGTTCAAGGGAATGCGGATGCCGCAAACCGCTGCTCAACCATTGGTATTGTCATTACTCTCAAGGACAGTCCGTATATATGTTGATAACATCAATCGCAGACTAGGGAAGCCCAGGCTCGTATGGAGGAATTGCGGCAACTGATTGGTAGGCGAAACGGTGAGAGTACAAGAATCACCCGACCGCAGAGCCTTTACAGCCCATCCGGAAGTTCTTCTTCTTTGTCGTGGCATTCGAATACGCCTCCTAAAATGAATGAGATCTCGCGCTCAATTGAAGATCTCGTTGATCAGGCTGACAGCGATCTGGAAAAGGCGATCGCAAGCCATGAAACCCTTCAAGCAGGTATGCAGACGATTGATACTCAGCTGAAAGACGTAAGTGTCTGCTCAAGAAATGTTGGATACCTACAATTTGAATGAAAACCTACAGACATCGACAGAACTCGAACGCACTAATAACGAGCTACAGAGCGCCAAGCGTCAGTGTACCCTGGTCAAAGACCTCCTCGCCGATTGCACATCCGAGCAAGAAATCCTGTACAAGGTGTGTGACAACATGGTGTCATTTTTGCGGTGAAGCCCTGAGTTGCAAACAGGCCTTTAATGAGGAATTGGATGGGATGTTCAATGACGCCACTCTTCCCGAAGATGAGGCTTGGGCTGCCATGACGAAAGATCTGCGGAAAAGTAAGGAGGCTCGCAATGCATTGTCTCTGGAGAATTCGTGAGTCCTTCATTGTAAATTTGCAGCATGACGACTGAGCATCTCTTTACTGGAAGGCGACTCAAGCGTCGCTTAGTAGAGCTTGAAATGCAAAATAAAGAGTATGTGTCGTTGTTTCGGGACTGCCGAAAGTTAAGTTTAACGCATTCTATAGGTGGGGTGCGCTGCTTCGAGCACATGGACTTATACCTTGACGACCATCGTCTTTCTCGTGATCTCATGCTTCAGATTTGCTCTCACATGCTATGCTTTCACATGTAGTACATATATCCTCATTGGTCTCTTATGTATTGTGAATCTTCCATTGTATCTCGTTGCATATATGTTCGTTATTTTATGTAAGAAGGTTATACAAACCACATCTGCGTCCGACTCGTATCGCGCGCGAGCTCAAGTGCTCAGGGCAATGAGCGTCAGCTACACCATTGCCTGAATGGGCAATTAGCGCTTTGCTTGAACCACCACCTTGTTTCGTTCTGACTGTGTCCTTCGACTCGGCTTTTTCACACTGAAGACACGTTGTATCTTGGTGTATGCAAGTATCTTTCTAATCATGTCAAAACGTGGCGCATCTCCACCGCCTCAGGGCGCCCTCATCAAAAGAGCACGCTCATCTTCCCCACCTACAAACCAAATTGCTATATCGTCTTCAAACGACGAGCGACAACAAGCTCTTATTCGCACTGTGCAACGAACAAGTAGCCTTGAGGCGCCAATTATCAGTCTGACGGGTTCGCATGGGGTAGGTGCCCTCCGCGGAGCATGTATAGGCGCGTTCACGAACGTAGTTAACGCGAGTGTATAGGCAGAAGTTATGAGTTGTAGGTTTGATCCTACTGGACAAAATATTGCTGCTTCTTCAGCAGACCGCAGCGTTTGTATGCTACTCACGTTTCTGAACTTTCTGGGCACCTCGTTAATCTCCGTTTGGCTAGCACTTTGGCGAACGTATTCGCCCAACAACAACTATGGCCTTTTGCCTAATCTCCACAAAGCTCCCATTCTTGATCTTCAGTGGTCCTTATTCTCCCAAGTCTTGTATACAGTCTCTGCGGACCAAACATTAGTCGTTACTGACCTTACCACCGGACAACGCGTGCGCAAATTACGCGCTCACCGTGGTATCATCAACTCGCTTGACAGAACAATGGGAGGAGGTGCTGGTGTTGAACTGGTTGCAACAGGAGCAGACGATGGGACAGTGAAAATCTGGGAGGGCGGAGACGAGGGCACAAAAGCTCCCGTCAGTGTGTTTGAGATAGGTTGTCCAGTCACATCTGTGTGTTGGAGTGCGGATGGCTCTAACATTTATGCTGCCGCGCTTGACAACGAAATCCATGTCAGCACATTTTTCATGCTCGCTAGCTGCGAGTTGTGGTGCTCATCCATCTTTTCTAGGTCCTCGACGTTCGCAAAAATGAACAAGTGTACACGCTGACTGGTCATACTGACACGCCAACATCATTATGCCTTTCCCCAAATGGCTCCTTTCTTCTCTCGCCTTCTTTCTCTTCACAAACCATCATTCATGATGTTCGGCCTTTCTCGCCTTCTCCCGCCCGTATACACCGTGTTCTGATGGGTGCGCCTGCTGGATTTGAGAATACGCTGCTCAGAGGGGCATGGAGTAAGGATGATAATGGCCGTCGTGCGGCGGTGGGTGGTGCGGACCGGACAGTATGTATATGGGACGTCGAGAACGGCAAAGTGCTATACAAGGTTTGTCTTTTTTATTGAGCAAGTCTACGTAGCTAATATATATAACTCTAGCTGCCTGGTCACAAAGGAACAGTAACTGCTGTTGATTTTCATCCAAAAGAGCCTATTAGTTCGTATTAATCTGGTGATACTCTGGTGTATCCACTGAAAGCGTGTTTCTAGTTTTGACAGGAAGCAAAGACGCAACTATGCTTTTGGGTGAAATTGAACCAAGCCTTGGGGTGTAATTACAGACACGGTAGCTTCCTTGGTCGAGATTGGTTGAGTTCGTATCGTGCTAAGTTTATGCAGATAAAATATACAGCGGTTGCTAACGGATGTCAAGTTCCTGCCCGATACTTTCAAATCATCATCGCTATTGCTGCTCTATTTCGACATATACTTCAATCGAGGCCTGTCATTAACGTTACATCCCTGCTCACTGCGCCCTTTCTACGCCGCCCCAGAGCGATCGGAACGATCTTTTTCGTTCAGTATGAGGATCCCGTACGTCGTCTAGCATGAAACCGCATCGCTTGTAGATCTTCATCGCCGCGGGATCGCTCACATTTAGACAAATCTCCTCTTTAATGCCTTCTTTTGGTGCAGTTGAAGAATTCCCTTTGTGAGTCGAAGGCGCAACTCCCAAATAATAGCGCGTCACTGTATGCACCATAGTTTCCGCGATTCCTTTGCGCCGGTGATCCGGCAATACGAATACGTTCCGAATTGCCACTGTGCGTGGTGTAACTCGGCCCACGAGGATATAGCCTGCGACCGCGTCACCCGAACGGTACGCCCATACTTTTCCCTTATCCACGGCCTCGCGTATAACATTTTGCGCAACTTCGAGCGTCTGAGGATGGGTGCCATTCCTGGAGAATTCGACGTACAAAGGTGCAAGTGCCGCTATGTCTTCTTGGCTCGATGCCAACGACACTTGATTATGAGAAGACGGCGTGGACCAAGGAGGTAGCGATGCACGTGTGGCGCATAAAACCCAGCCTTTGACGCTCGGTTCTAATGCTGTGAGATGCACGCCCTTGGACTGCATATGGGCTACCCAAGCCTTGATGAAGGTATCCACTGCCAATTCTGGGCCAATAACCTTATCGACAAGATTGGGGTCAGTGATGCTGGAGAGATAGTTTGCAAGCATCTGTGCTGCTAGGAGTAAGTCGGCACCATCTTGCGCGCATGAAGTATCTACGTGACTGGGGCTTGCCATCATCCACGCGAAAGCCTCTGCATGCTTTGTGAGAGATAGTCTAATATGTGTCATAGAACACGATGACATGAGTGTCTCTAGGTGGTTGACACAGGCTAGGCAACGTACAATAATTCGTTCCCTCTATACACTGCTAGCAGGACCTTAGTTGGCCGGTCCCTGTGCGTTTGTGTTGCCGCTTGGATAGAGTCGGTATAGTCAAGGAGGGAACCGAGGGTAAAATTCATGGAATAAGTGTCGTACTGCGAAGCAGCCTCTATGAAGTCCTGTGGCTCATTAAACTGGACGATTCGAAGAGCGGACATGGTGTAAAGTCTGCTCTGTGCCCTTTCATGATTGTCGTCAATTTATATGGCCGCTCATGTACCAGCAGGCCTCTAGATGATCAGATTGGAAATTACGACAATGAGTCATTCACGCAGCCGCCTATTGTACTAACTATATGAGCGTAATTTTGACTCACGTCCTCAGCCTTAAACCTCGAAATGTCATGTGGCAAGCACTGCACATGCACACTGTACTCTCGGTAATGATCAAAGTGAGCGTTTTCATGAATCGGGCAGCGGTAAGTACGAGAGATGATCTATGGCTCACGCGCCGTAACGGTGAACGACAAAGCTGCATTCAATTGTCAGGTACACACAATATCGAACAGCAAGCCTTCCATGTGCTACTGGCATCTACTTAGAAGCTGTAGACATCTTGACACCTCTCCAGATTGACCGATACCACCCCATCCTTCCGGTATCCGGATCTCGTGCATCATTGTCCAGCATAAACCCACAGCGCTGATACACCCTCATCGCCACAGCGTCACTCACGTTTAAACAGACCTCTTCCTTTATACCCTCGCGTGGAACGATGATAGTATTTGGCTCTTGTTCTGGAAGCGATAGGCCAAGGTAATACCGCGTTACGGTGCGCACCATCGCTTCTGCAACACCCTTGCACCTGTGCTCTGGCGAAACAAACACACTCCGGATCGCAATTGTGCGTGGCGTGATCCGGCCCACCATGATGTACCCCGCGACTGCTTCTCCCGAACAGCAAATCCACGCCCTTCCTGCCTCCACGGCTTTCTGCATAGAATGGCAGGCCTCCTTTGGGGTTACAGGACGAGGTACGTCGCTCAAGAATGCAAGGCATAGAGGAGTAAGCCTCACTACATCCTCTGGCCCTGAAGCCAGCAATACTTGGTGCTGTGATGATGTGGCTAGGGATGGGAGGAGCGTCTTGCGGGTTGCGTAACATACCCGCGACCTGTACAAAGGCTCCAGGATCGTGAGACGTACACCGATTGTTTGCATTTTGGCGACCCAGGCTTCGATGAATGCATTAACCGCATCCTCTGGGCCCTTGACGTCGTCCACGAGACATGGATTGATCATGTTGAAGAGTGACTGCACGAGAAGTCGTGCACCTTGACGTAAATCAGTGGAATCTTTTGGACATGATGCGTCTACATGGCTCGGAGTCGCAACGGCCCATAGACGATCTTTTGCATGCCTTGTGAGAGACATCCTGAGGTATCACGATATATTTGAATGATATGGCACCGTATGTGATACACGAGAAACTTACAACAGTTCATTCTCCCTATAAATTGCCAACAACACCACATCTGGCTTTTCTGAATCAGACTGAGGTCTCGCCCGGATGTTTTCAATGTAATCGAGGAGGAAACCTCGAGTGAAATTCAAGAAGCAGTCGTCATACTGCTGCGTGGCCTCTATGAAGTCTAGGGGATTGTTGAACTGAACGACTCGTAGGATAGACATGGTAGCAATAGATGCTGCGCCGCGAATTCGTAAGGTTGATCACTTCATGTTGTTGGGGGAGTCAGAATGACTCGTCTCATGAGCGCTACACTCATGAGTATTGCCGCGCGAGCGTAACATGCACTCACTACACAATAAACCAACATTCTCAACCGAGGTTGTGTCCGTGCACTATGACAACCTGTATATCTCCGGCTACCCTAGCGACTGCGATTCCAACACCACACGATCAGAGAGACAATTCTCAGAGGTGGTTCACGCACGCTTGAAGATGGATCAGCGAAACGGTCCTATGTATATACTAAAGCCTAAGATCATTTGACATGCTGGTCGTAATATTCAATGTCACGTCGTTTTGCCATAAGTCTTTGCATTCACGGAGTCATCTTCATCGTCGCAGAGAACACCTGTCTCCGCATATGAACTATGTTTGTCTGCCCACGCAACCGCATCCCGTCTCCCGGTAGTAATGTCGACAGCTTTACGAGATAAAAATAACTCAGCTAAGACTCAACACGGGCCGGAAGAGATACTCACCGAACCAAATAACGAGGCTCGCCGCGGTGCACAACGCGAATAGGAACGGAAAGCCTTTCCAATTGTTATTCGTGTCGTTGATGATAGCCTGGATGACGTTCGGTCCAATCATCGACGAGGCGCGATTCGAAAGGCCAAAGAGGCCAAAAAACTGTCAACGAAATGAGGTAACAATCATACATGCCAGATCGCTAGTAGACGTACCATATTGTCGAAACCTGGAGGTGTCAATTCTGCCATCATGGTTTGGGAGAATGCGTAATATGGCGCTTGGAAGAGGCCGAAAACAACATTGTAAGCCCTGTGATGTCTCCATTGATGAGCGACTACCCCAGTCGAGAGAACGGGATGTCATTTACCAGAACTCCCATACATTGTGAAACCTTAGGCTATGTCAGCAACGATGTGGCACTATATATATAAAAGCAACTTGCCCAAACTTCTGCGTCCAAATTCCAATCATGCCCCAGAGCGGAATCAATATCGTGACGACGTTTGTGACCACGAACTGGATGTCCGCGTGAATAGTTTCTGGATGGCGCTGATTTTAAAAATCTTACCATTTTCTTCGTGCTGATCTTCCAGTACTTCTGGATGTACCAGAAGCCAAGCGTGCTATCGATCAGACAGCCTACGTCAGGAAGCGGTTCCCGGCTACACTCACCGGTACGATTACATACCTGACCGTGGAGGTTATGGCCTGTGCCAGCCCGAGATACGTATTCTGCAAGAAAGAAAAGGAGAATTTATCATTTTGGCAAATAGAAATAAGCGTCCCGGTTGTATTCAAGCCCTGTAAATGATGTATTGAGAGGTAGTGTCATTGAGTCCAACATAGGACATACATCGGCGAGTAAAAAGAATGCTACAAGGTAAATAAAGGTGTATGGGAGCTTCTGATATTGCTTTAGCGCGATCCATATCTATTGCCGAGCACCAATTAGGTAAATATAGCTGAACTAAACGCATGAGATGTCATACCTGCTTCCAGCCAATTGTGAGGTAATGCTCGCTTCTAGGTAGAGTGGGACCAGGCCGAGGCTCCTGGAAGATGACTTGACAAAGATTATGAGTAAGCCCAAACTTCACAACTGTGGAGACACTTACACCACCAGATTCCCGTTATGACCCAATATGCGTTGGTCCTTCAAGAAGATCAATATGAATAAGGAACAACAGAATTGGTCTTCATACAGTACAATGGTATAATTGTCGACCAATGAGTTGTTCGCGAGCGGGAGCAGAATTGATAGATTCAGACAGAGCGTGAATATATACCCAACGTTACTGTGCATCTAGAGTAGCTTGCATGAATGCGTGTTAGTTTAGAAAAATTCCGTATTCTGCTCACAGTGCTGATGTTGCTGATCCTATTCTTCTCGAGACTTTCCTCGAGCTCATACTCTTCTACAGAAACCTCGCCGCATTCATACTTCTCCCGCAAGCCGCGCGCATGCGGAGTGTTACGGGCGAGTCTAGGAAAAATAGCGGCGTAGAAGACAAGTGTTGCCCCATACGTCACGAATCCGATCATGTACAGCGCCATAGCTGCCCCCCAACGAGACGGAGCTGCCACATGGTGAGCAACAAACAGTCAACTTTATGAACCAATGCATCTTGAGAAGTTCAAAAATGGAGAAACGCACATGTCAAAGCCATACTGGCGAATTGGGCTCCCCAGCAAATAATTGTGATTACAAGCAAAAGCCAGCGTCCAAATGTTCCATAATCTGCCGCCGAGCCAATCGTAGTAAATATCAATGTCATAATCTGCGTGGTCATTGATTGCACGTAAGAGACGAGGTGAAAGATGCGATCGCGACGGATACACACAGCAAAGCTAACACCGTTGGAAACAAGCACCACAGAGCTTACTGCTTTTGTTCCACTGCCCCAAGGAAGAACACATTGTCCAGAAGCATCAGAAGCTGTACAGGATGAACCTGGCCCGTATACAGGATCATATCCTGCAGAGGTCGCAAGAGACTGGAATAGTGTCAGGGAGTAACCTGTTGATACACGTCGTGATAGTGCGGAGAAGCTCAACAACCTCGCCCCGAAGTATTCTCTGTGATCAGCATACCGTTGGGCCCGACACCCTGAGCACGAACGTCAGCTAGGGGTGTTGAAATCCAAGTGTTGCGTGTACATACATTATCTCCATTATAGTACACTGCACGGGCCATGCAAGTCAACCGATATCCAAATGCATAGCAATTAAGTACACACAATAGTAGCTCCAGAGCTCCTATAAAATATGCGTTAGCATTGCAGGGGGCGAAATTTGGAGATAAATGACATACCTTTCGAGTGACAAGTGGTTCGTCTCTTTTAAGCGGGGCAACTACTGCCACTTCGACCTCTATCTCCGGGGACTTGCTGATAGAGCCTACGACGATATCTTCTGTAGACAAGACTTGTTCTCCAGTGGGATCCATTGTGCGTCGAGTGCCTTCTTAACAGCTTGACGGGAGGATCAAGGTGAGTGGGCAGGAAACATCGACGGCAAATCTGGGGATCTGAGGCCATTGATATTTGAGGGGCTGATTCCCAGGGATATGCTTATCATGTGGAGTAGAGTGAGGTCTTTGAACTACCCCGTATCGATGTGATAGTGAGATAGATTGCAGGTCCAATGTCCATGCTGGCGCAAGCTTGTGGATTCCGAAGTTGATAGTGGATATCACCAGCTGACTCGCAGCGCTTCGCTACAGGGCATTGGCAGGGCTAAGACTGATGCCTTCAGGGCCAGAGACGATTGTGGGAGTAGAAACGCTTCTCAGGCTAGTCAAGTGCGCAACGAGGGATGAATCGACGACTCGACGGGATGAACCCAAGTGAAGCAATAATTTTGATTCCGTGCAACTTCAAACGAGGAGTCGGGACAAAAACGCGTTCGATCGCATTGTGACCGTCGTGACATTTGTGTGACGCAACGCGTCGAGAGCGCGTCCTTTGTTCCCACGGGCATAAATCAGTCTACATGCGCGTGTCGGCTGCACCGCACTGACTGGGCCCACCCCTCCCCTCTCCATCGCGAACACACACACACGTTGCTTTATCGCTCCTTTGTCTTTTTCGCCCCCGCCATGGTTTTCAGCTTTTTCTCTGGAAAGAAACAACAGCCTCTGGCACCGCCAGAATTTGTCCCTCTTCCTCCATCCCCGTCGCATCCAGCGACGCAATTGCCACAGTCGCAACTTGTATTCGAAGCGCAGACGCAGACTCAGCTGAGGACACCATCGCCTTCGGTTGCTTCCGTATCTCTGGTACATTGCGCTCCTCAGTCACCCTCGCCCGCCACCAAGATGGCACGCCTATCCGTCGATGAGCACGCGAGACAGGTCTCGCCCACCAGACAATCGACGTCGAGGATGACTGCTCCAGTATTTCCGACACAGTTTATTCCCCCAGAAGCAACGGCAGAATCACTCACTACCCATATATCCTCAATACCAGCAAAAGTCGTGCATAGTTACATCATATCCCAAGTCCCACGCGCATCTGAAGACATCCTCTCCGCTCTCGCGAATTTCTTCTCGGAGCTCTCTCCTCCGCCTCGATTGCACTGCGTCCGCTGTCATAAGGATTACACAGAAGTAGACAACGACGACCGCAGCTGCTTGGTGCCACACGACGACGAGAGTGCCGAAGTCGAGCGCGTCGGAAGGAACGCGAACAGGGGCGGCAGGTCCGCTGGCGATCCTGGAACGACATACGAGACAATCTGGGGGTGTTGCGGGAAAGTCACAGAGGGAAATGGAGATCAAGGCCCGCCGGACGGGTGGTGTTACGAGGGGAAGCATACGGTCGGTCTCCATATATCTATCCAATATACTAGACTGAACATCTCGGTATCATATTGTACAGACCGATACTAAACGTGCACGCTTCCGTGCAGACTCCACCCCTCAAAACGACAAACTGATTTCTTGCCTCCGCCTCAACTGCCATGGCATTCGTGACCAACTTCCGCGCGCATCGCTTCGCAAGCGGCGCCGGAGCGTGAATCTGAAGGAACCCGACACCGATGAGGACGCAAGTAAAGGGGATCCAGATAGCGGCGTGGACGAGATTGTTGGTAGGATACCTAAGAACAAAGGCAAGGGCAAAGAGAAGGCCAAGTCTGTGGATGACGAGCAGATGGACGTCGATCAGGACATGGAGAGCGCTAGCAGAGCAGGAAGCCCGCGCGGACGCCCTCGCGCTCGAGCGAAATCAACGACTACTCCTAGTGCTAATGCGCCCAAACGCCGGGGCAGGCCACCAAAGGCGAAGGCAACGGTAGAAACCGACGGCGAGGATGCGGATGCAGATGACACCACGTCGGTCAGGTCTGCACCGACTGCGCCAAAGCGTCGCGGGCGCAAGCCAAAGAGTAAGGCATACATCTCAGATTCTGACGCCGAGGGTGAGGAAAGACGGGGTCCACGAACGCGTTCACAGAGCCGAACACGTGCAGCAACGTCTTCCGCGACCCAGAAGCCGTTGAGTATGGCAGCTAGTGCAAGTGCAAAACCTAAGTCTCGCGTCAGGAAGGCAAAGGCCACAGATGACAATGATATAGACGTTTCAAGGCGGGGTGATGGTGATACAGAGGACCAACCGAAGAAGAAACGTAGGGTTGCTGCCTGAATTGGGCCGGCCAACCCTCGCTGCAGGCTGTCGCATGTAGACGAAATACCTGCTTTGGATGCTACATGGAAGCGGATAAGATCTGCGTGTACACCTGGTACGTCACACGACAGAAATGGGAGACTGGAAGCTCACATCAAATACCTGCAGATATGTTGTGATTGGGATCAAGAACCGCATGTTTCGACTCAAACTTGCCACTATGTATAACTTCCTCATCCTCTGCGAGCGCAAGATGGGCTAATTTAACGCACACTGCATTTATTACTATCTACGAGCTCGTTATGCCACTCACACTCCTTCTTACATACCATCTACTTTTATCTCCTCTTGTTGACTGCCTATTGGTTTTGGTGCTCGATTTTCACAGTTGTTGACGCCTAACAAATATATATATATCAATCTTGATCTCGCTGCGCGACTAAAACAATGACAAGAGATCTGGATGGGCGTCAGCTCTTATCACTCGTCCTTCATGTTGTGTTCGCGGCAGCTTGAGCCTGCTTTCGGGCTCTTTGCTTTATGCTTTGACCGCAGGCAAAGAAGGCCTTGCCGCAGTAGCCCAGAAGAACGAAATAGGACACGAGGATAATCGCATCCCGTGTGTCGGTAAATTCCTCTCCCAGCCCCCGAATACATAAAGGACTCCGCAGGTCTACCGTTTCTTCATCTTCATTCCCCTCTCTTCCTTGACCTCTGTGGCCATGTCGACCCCAATTGATGTCACTATCACCAACAGCAGATGCCCTCTGCCTCCTGAGCCCACTGCGCTGCCCGTCGATGCGCCGTTCATCAGGTTCCCGCCCTTCCCTACGCCACCTATTGGTGCCACCGTCGCACCTTTCAAGTCATTCAAGCCTTGCGGGATACGCATCGTTGATAACCTACCTGAGAACTACGTCGAGATCGACGGGCAGGGCATCCCTACCGCCGAGCTGCGCGTCAAGCACGATCTGACCGAGTCCGAGCTCAAGCGGAAGCGGAAGTCCAAGACAGTGACCACGTCTGATGGCAGTGTCCGCCGTGCAATGTGGTACGAAGAGTGGGACGCAACTGAGAGTACGCGGCGTACCATCACCCCCATCGACCCGTGCGTACATCCCTGCCGCGACGTAGAGTGACACCCGCGAACTCACCTTCACCGATGCACTGCAGGTCTCAAACGCGCGCCGATCGCCTTCATCAAGCGTCCCAAGACTTCAAGGCTACTCGTACGTGGCCTCCTCCCACCGCGGGCCTCTCCCAGCTCTGGGATGCGGTGTGTGGACTTTCACTCTTGTGGCGTGCAGTGCTGAACGATGACCATGCATACAGTTCCGTCTCTATGTCGGCATCATCAGCAGCATCCAGCCGCCCGCGAGCCGCAAACGCCTCCAGCAGATGCAGGCGGCGCAGGCGGCCGCCGATGCTGATGAAGATGACGACGATGACGACGATTTCGCCACTGTTGAGCCACAGGAGAGGCAGGTTGCCATGGTTGACGAACAGCAAGCGCGCGCAATAGTGGACGAACGGCTCGCGCAGACGAAAATGCCTCAGATGGACGAGGAGCGACAGCTGAGGCGCGAGAACTTTCGTGAAGCGAAGGAGTCGCGCATGGATGCGTTTTTTAATGATACCGAAACGAACATCAAGATCTTCCTCTCTTCTCACTTTCGTGATAAGGGTTTGATCTGGTATGCAAACGATTGAGATAATTTGATATCTATTGATTTGTTGTCTGTTTGTCACAGGTCAGAGCAACGTTGTCGTGATGCGCCAATCCTCTTGCGGTTCTTTCTCGAGTTCTTGCTCCGGAATCGCGTCCTTCCGGAACCTGAACACGAGAAAGGTCTGCGCCGAGCAGTTCTGGTCACCGAGCTAGCGCGAAAGGAGCTCCCCACCACTTTTGTGATTGGTAAAGCACTCCCAGATGAGTTCAGCTCTGGCTGCGAAGCATTGTGGGGCAATATGACCAACGATTCACTTTGGTCTGTTCTTAATCAGTCTGAAAATTCCAAGGAGGAGCCTGAAGCCAAGCGACGTAAAGTGGAAGATGTAGAAAAGAAGGAAGTGGATGTTATGAAGGAGGTTCTTGGTGAAGCTAACATAGAAGTCCTCACTCCTGAAGTCGTCAAAGGCTTCGAGCAAGAAGTGCTTAAGGACCACGCAACAGCGGAGGTGAATGTTGACGGTGCTCAAAACGCTGACTGGGGCGATGCTGGGTGGGGCAAAGCCTCTGGGTGGGATAATGCTGATGCACCAGCGAACGAGGGTTGGACTGAGCCTGCCACAGACACATGGAACGACTCAGGTAGTTCCTGGGACATCGCACCTACTCCCAATCCATTGATGTCCTTCCTCGGGCCCGCCATCCTCCCACTCACGCACACGACCGGCGTGATCGAGCGATCGACCCGACGTATCGTCGCGATCACGCCTGCGCCAGTGAGTGCAAAGGGCCCGCCCGCGAAGAAGAAAAAGGGCAAGAGTGGCACCGAGCTCGTTGAGGACGAATTGCAGACGCGCTTTGCGAAGCTGACGCTGGCGCCGTGGGCAGGTTGGGATTTGTACGAACGGTCGGAGATCAGTCTCCCAATGATTCTGCGGGATTCGCGGGGCGCGGTGGTCACGGAACAAGGCCAGGACACGATGGACACGAGCACCGATACAAACCCCAACCCCGCGCTGCATGACCCGTATAAGGACGAGATTGCCATTCTCATAACCCCGTCGGCCGCAGAGAAGGTAGTTGTGGGCATGGGCATTAGTGCGACGTGGATCCAGATCGCGCGGCAGGACCTCAAGGGTGTAGATTGGACTGATGAACAGACAGTACCTACGAAGAAAGGCAAGGGTGGTCTGGGTGAAGCTGGCGAGCCTACAAGGTTCTGGTACATGGAGCAGCTGATTTCCATCCTGCCTAGCTATCATACTGAAGCTTGAAGCGTCTCATTAATGCCGCTATAAATGTGTCTTCGCCGTGAGCTCGACAGTCCATTTTTTGGTCTCGCAATTCCTGCCTAACGGTCGTCTATTTCGAGCCTGCATAGTGTCATGTAGTATGAACAAGTCAAGGGAAAAATCGATTGCTTGGTTTGGGCATTATCGGTTAACTTCACACGAATGAGACTGGTATAACTTGACAATGATAAGGGGTGGTATGTGAATACAAGAGTTGTGTTACTGTCGCCGTGCGCGGAGTGTAGACCTGCGAGTGGAAAGCCAAATACGCATGCGGTAGCAAATTGATACTGCACGCTCACAAGTCTCAGAATACATACGACAACAGAAATGAGTATTCACGATGAGTCAGTGAGTAATACAGCATTTTTAGAGGCTTCGGACCGCATCCTCAGATTGGAGCAAACCCTAAACGGCATCCACTCTCACCTCGGCTCCGCATCTTCGGTAATATGAATAACATGGGGCTCACTTTCCGGGGTAGTTTTACGTCTTTCCTTGGTTGGATACTATGCCTGAATGTCAGGGTTGTACCAATCGTACCCTGACCGAACCACTTACACCACGCAGACGCAGCTCATTCGTTTTGTCATTCCGGATTACGAGGTTCAGGCCACTGTGGACGAAGCACGATTGGGATCAGTTACTCTAGAGCCACAGGACGCAAAATGCGCCACTCACTCTCTAAGACTGCTCATGTCTACATCAACCTCGGTATCGCCAAACATTGCGGAGCGCATGACGGACTTGGGATTCGAGTTCATGTACCTCAACGTGCACTCCGGCAGGACGTACGCGATCGACACCTGGCCGTCCTTCCCCGTCGCGTCCTCCTCCGTGACGAAGTAGTATGCGACGACGGGAGCGTCTTTCGCGGTCGGCATGCCGTCCGCATCGCGGCGCTCCTTTGCGAGCTTCTCTTTCGCGCTCTTGTGCGCGCTGCGCACGCGTTCAGGCACCTCGTTTAGCGGAACGCGCGTGAACTGGAGATAGTTGAGCGAGATTTGCGCGTTGTCGTCGCGTTCATGGCCGTCCATGAGCCGGCGCATGTACGCCATCACGTCCACGGGCTCATGCCCGCACTGCGCCTGGATCGCGAACCGGTCCGCGTGCTTGATATCTTTGAGCAGATCGAGCGTGACGATCGAGAGCATCCAGAGGTGCTCGACGATTTTAGGCACCGCGAGTGCGCGTTCGGCAAGCTTGAGCAGCAGGTCGTTAGGCGTACCTTCGCCGCATTCGACCTTGTGGCCAGCGCGCCTAGGACGCGAGACGTGTCGGGTACGGGAGATCTTACGCCACATGTGTGCTTATCAGTCAGATTTTCGACAAGCTTGCGAACAGTACCGGGCCTGCATGCACGGAGCGGAATGAATCAGTCCCTAGCGTGTCGTGACGCGTCAAACAAATGGGAGGTCGCGCACCCGTTTGCTTCGCGAGCAGACTTTTATATCGCGACGCAACAAGACCTTTTGGCACGCATCGCACGCGACCTCAAGATTGTCCAAATTCTCCTTGCGGACTTGGCGCGAGGGTCGCGTGCGGCCTCCTCGCGAATGGACGGGTTGACGACCTGAATGGACGGGATCCTGCGTGTTGGGAGAACATCGAGTTCTGCTGAATTTTTTTGTTCGCTCATTGTAGACTCGGTCAAAGCTGTGGGAGGGTCGAAAGCTGTGGCGAGTCGCGGACGGTTTCAGGGCGAACGCCCTCGCATCTACGGGACTTTCCATATTTAGCGGTGCTTCTCACGTCGTCGATCTGGATCTACGCGGGCGCCTGCGATAGGACTCGCCGCTGACAGCATGCACGCAATATGAGGTAAATAATAATAATAATATAGCATCTACAGGCTAGAGCAGTCTGTATCGCTCATCTCATAATCGAGAAAATAATAGGATTCGAGCTAGTCGAAATATCCATATCCTTCAAGCTCCTGTAATACTTACTATGACTCGAAACCTCTCAGGCTCGAAGCCACCTGGATTGGTATCCCAAGTTTTTGTCAATTCGCTATCCTTCAAGTCGCCATTTGAAGCCCGCTTTGAAGTGCCACATTTCGCTGTCCTCGAGTCCATGATATGGTACTCACCCTAGCAATTGTACTACAGACGTAATTGCGCATACCCGAGACTATTTTAGAGAGGAACTGACGTATGATTGACAACAGCGAAGTACAAATACATTAAAGCTTCTCGTGGAAGCATACACGTCCATGATTCATTTGCTAGATTCTATGCCCCGTGAGTGATCATGCGAATAACTTAGGCAGAGGCCAAAGAAGACGTCTGCGCAGGGAGTCAGATGATGATCCTGTGACTCAGGCGTGAGACCGTACCTCAGCGTTGGTAACGATAGGCACGTCCCTGTTGGGAGGAGAGACCGAGACCGCTGCGGAAGTGCGAGCGATGGACGCCAGGTCAATATCTACAGTGTCCGGGATCAGCAATAGACTCGGCGACGCCCACGACCAGATGGCCCAAAGCACATACTCTCGCGCTTCAGGGCCCTCTTCCTGAACTCCCTAGCCTGCTGGAGTTCCTCCTCGCTCAAGGAGCTCGTCCTCCTCTGGACAGGGCGCTCGGGGGCAGGCTCTCGGGAGCGGACAACTAGGCATATAGACGCCACGGTCAGTATCTTGTGGCGCACGGAAGGACATGCTCTACCTTCGGTATCTCGAGGCTCGGCCTCTTCGTCGAGCATGCCGGCCTCCTCAAAATCACGCTCGTGCTGGAGGTCACCCCAGTTATGGCCGCCCGCACCGCTCTTAGGCGTGCGCTTGTTCATGGCGTTCTTAGCTTCGGAGCGGTCTTTGATGATGGCACGAGGGTACGCAGCGCGCTCAGTGCGAGTCATGTTGGCGGCGGTATATGGGGAGGCGGGTACGAGGGCGAGAGGGAGCTGATGCACTGTGTGACTGTTGAATACTTTGCGTACGGTAGCGAGGTGATGGTGATAGTGATAGTGGTGGTTGCGGCGATGGTGAGGAGGGATTCAGACAAGGTTTTATATCAAGAGGGTGCGCCCCATGGCGCCACGGGCGCTGGGTTCGGGATACGTGCTCGCGTGACTTGTTGGCGACAGACCCGCTGAATTGCTCCTCGATGCGGCTCGAGGCATTCCAGTCGCTTCGAGCCGCTTCTCCCCTCGGCCTGTCTGGGCGGCCGTCGCGTAGCCTACCGTCGCCAGCGCATGTTTTGTGTTTCCTCTCTTCCAGCATAAATGCACTACGTTCCTAATGCTTAGCTGCTGCGCTGTGGCGTGCAAACGGCCGACAGAGCCGCGGCGGCTTTGGTGGAAAGAGAGTGGCGCCGAGCCAAGATGACCTATGCGGGGAAGCGTGGGACTTTGTCTCGCTCTCTGCCGGAGAAGTAGAATGTCGCAAGCTTAGGCTCATCACCGGACCACTGAACTGCCCCTTGTAAGAAAATGGCACGCACACGACAAAAGACGGTCTTCAAGCAAGCGTGCTAGGTGGATCCGGTCATGGTATAGCAGAGACAGCAACGACAGCAATACGACAAAGTCACAGTCCACACTCACAATGATACTTCCTCTTCTACCCAATTCAATGTCCACGCAATTGCCTTTCTGCAAACTCGCGTCCCCGGGGCAATAATTTACCAAGCTCTCAATGGGTGAGATCCAATCTCCCTGCTGCGCATGACCTACCCAAGTCCCCAAATCCCTGCCGACCGCATGCCCTCCACAAGCGTGTCCACATTACCCAGCATCGACCGCAGGATTTCCTTCTTTTCTTCCGTAGTACGCGGACCGTTCTTCGAAGTCTCAGCCGACGGCACCAGTTTCAGGCCGATGTCTGAGCCTACCCTCGTAGAGGGACCACGCGGATCCAACACCTTCATGACGTCCGCGCTGCTCTGCGCACGACGATGCCTGTCGCGATGGGGAGCAACGGGCGTCTTGAATCCTGCCGATTCGCTTGCAGTCGCGCGTAAGGTTGAAGAACTAGACCCTTGGGACGAGATAGAGTGTCCGCGCGTATGAGACAAGCCGCTTGGTCGTGGTGTCTGAGGTGCGTCCCCAATTTCCGAGGTGATGTCTTCGGACGACAGTTCGTCTGTGGTGGTGCGCCATTTGTCCTTTGCTCTAGATGATGAACTCGTTCTACCTCCGCCGACGCCCAACCGCGATACCTGCGCTTTCTTAGGGCTAAGTGGAACATAATCGACTTCTTTCCTGAGCATGAGTAAAGACCGGGACTGTGCTCGATGCGTTGGGGGTGTCACGATGCGTGGCGAGGGTGCAAGTGCCGGAATGGGCGGTATCCCAGTCTTGCCCGAGGGTAACCTGGATGTGTTGGAGGATAGGGAGGAGTAGTCACCAGAGTACTTGGACACGCTTTGTACAGAGCCTATCGAGCTCGTCGACGTGGAGGCCGCAGAAGTGAGTGAGAAGATGGATGAACTTGAAGAATCCCGAGATCCGGTAGTCGACGTTGACAGTTTGGATCGATGCGAAGGTTTAAATCTGTCACTAGGAGAGGTTGGTGGTGAGTTTGCTGGGCTGGTGTTAGTAGAAGATGGCTGTGTCGAAGGACCATCCCCTGAAGGGGCAACCGTGGTTGTTTCATCCAGGAGGTAAAAATACAGAAACTCAAGGCATTTCATCCTGATAAAGTATGAGATAGATACGACCTGCTCAATAGAACTGGACATACTTGTCTTCCCGTGGGGCTTGGTATCTCTTCAAGAACTTTGCTACTAACTGCACCCCGTTGAGTTCCTCAAAGACACGCAAGGCTGGAGATGAATCGACCAAAATGCAAAGAAAGGTATCAAGGACCGTAGAAACGAGAGGCATAGATGGCGCGTTGGGGTTTGTGATGTAAGCATTTTCCTTTTCGGCCTTAGGAGAGGTTGGAGGTGAAGTCTGGCTACTTGTGGCGGTGGTGATCATTGACATGGCAGCGATATGACGAGAGGTTTGAAGGAGCTCTAAAAGTATCTATATGGCCTACCACTTAGACCTCACATAATACAGGACGGACAACGGACTTGCTCACATCAAGGGCATATCTACGGCCAAGATATTGTTTGCTTGGCTTATGTACCAATGTCACACCTTGGATGATGAATAGTGCTTGTATCAGCTGAGAAGTCAAGGTATAGATCTCGGTCATTTTTTGAGCTTGATAATTAAGACGCCATAAGCACGAAGTCGAGCCCTACGGGCGATCATGAGGAACCACTACTCACGATCTGGAGACGCTTTACTTGCACTGGTGACTTGCTCCAAGCGGGAAGTGGTAGTAATCATCCACGAGAGTACGCGGGATGGGACTGGGCTCCCAGTGCGGGAAAGTAATTAGCATGACGTAGACGACGCGTTGAACCAACATGCACACCATTGCATTCGAAGGCATCTTGCAATTTGAGAAAGAGCTGCAACTTCTTGGCGCTCTCATCATCATCTTTGCGTGCGAGCGTCTCTGCCAGCAGACGTTCTATGGCGGAGAGGACCTCGCTGGTCCTCGTAGGAGATGTGCGCGCCGAGACTAGCTATCGATAAATACAACCGTTTAGCAGTCGTGACCATCAAGCCAGCAGGCACTCACCTCGTCGAGAGCGTCTTGCAGAGTGTCCTTCATGGCGGACATGACCACCATGTTCAACGAATCATGGGCGACTTCAGCCTTGCCTCTGCCTCGTTGCCACCACACCACAGACAGTCACGAAGGATTGCAGTTCGAGAAAGAAGTGGCTTACGTAACGCGCGCGTCGCGCGTCGAGACCCGAGCCTGCCGCACACGTGACGGACGCGTCCGTGAGTGTGTGGTGCCCCGCAACCGTGCGGAGCTCCGCCGTATTTGCGGCCGAACTCATGCAACTCATGCGTACGATTTCATTCACATCGGACTTTGGGTCTACCCGGCCTCTGCTTGTCTCTCACCACCATGGCTCCCATTAGAACTGTGCGTATGCGTTTGCTTTATACGCCGTGTCCAGCAGAGACTGACGTGACGGGCTAGCAATGGACTCGTCTCATCCGTTTTGTCGCTGCTGAGACCAACCAGATTCACCTCGGCGAGCCGGTTGACTCCGGGCTCGATGGTATGCCCGTTTTGTAGCTGAATTTTCCATTTTATCGAGCGGCTGACACTTTATAGTTGGTCTCGCATTCTCCCAGCGTAAGCCTGTGAAGGCGTACGAAATTCTGGGTTCCGCCATCGACCCTGCAGCACAGGTCACCAAGAACGTCTTGACCGTCAAGGAGCTCCTCGCACCCCTTGCAAGGCATGAGGTTGGCGGCGTCGTGCGTTGCTTGGGCTTGAATTATGCCGATCATGCGGTCAGCCTATTCAGAAGTGCCCTCAAATGCGTCACTAATGTCTGTTCTACTATGAACACAGGCGGAGGCAGGCCTCAAATTACCTGAGTAAGCTCGTGCTCTATGATCAGGAAGAAAGTTATTGATACAGAGAAGAGTTCCAGTCATTTTCTACAAGCCCCCCACTTCCCTTATTGGCCCCGGTGCTCTTGTCACCATTCCCACAGTCGCCCAGCCTCCCCACGAGCACCTTCCCGACTATGAGGTCGAACTCGTCATTGTGATTGGAAAGGCTGCGAAGGACGTTTCAGAGGCCGAAGCACTCGACTATGTCCTTGGCTATACCGGTGCTAACGACGTGAGTTCGCAAGCCTGCGCTCATAATTTTCTGTGTTGAAGGGTTCACACATGCGCACTTCAGGTATCCTTCAGGAAACTGCAGATGTCCGCTGGTGGTGGACAATGGAGCTTCTCCAAGAGTTTCGGTATGTTGCTTTCACTTTATGGCTATGATCGAATCACCGTTTAACGTCGCACTCAGATAACACCAATCCGCTTGGTCCATGCATCGTCGCTGCTAGTGCTATCCCTGACCCACAACGCATTCCGCTGAAGTGCATTGTAAACGGTCAGACCTTGCAAGATGGTTCTACAGCGTACGCCGCCATTTTCTGACCGAGTATCCTTTCGTTGACTATGACCCGTGAAATCTACAGGAGCCAAATCTTCAACGTCCGTCAGACAGTCGCATACCTCTCCAAGGGCACGACGCTTCCGCCGGGCTCGCTCATCCTGACCGGTACTCCGAAGGGTGTCGGATTTGTGAAGAAGCCCGCGCTCTTTCTCAAGGGCGGTGACTATATGAGTGTCTGGTTGGGCAATGGCATTGGGACACTCGCAAACCTCGTTGTGGAGGAGGAGGCGCCCCTGAAGGCGAAGCTCTGAGTACGTATGTTGTATTGATACTGTATGCGCAGTAGTGGTGGAAAATCGCAGATGCTTTGTGTATCGCGTTTTTGCGTGTTGGTCTTTGTGTAAGGCGTGTTAGTGCCCCCCGAGTCGATATTAAAGTCAGCTGAGCAGACCGTATGCCTTGGCTCTGTTTTGTCGTAGGGCCACAACTGCCTCCGCTCTCTGAGATCTTGCTTGAAGTTTGAACGGTTTGAATGAACCACAACTTGAAATTCGCGAATCCGCGATATTGAGCGCGATCACGAGAGAAAGAAGTGTGGTCACCTGAGGTGATGCCTCGGCCATCGGCGATCGCGGCGACCCAGCGACATTGCAGCGCCCAGCCACCACGATTCACAAGTTACCGGCACCGGGCTTTATAGCCACACAGCCTGGCAAGCTCACTACGAAGCATAACGAAACAAGGATGGCGACCTCCTCTAGGAAGGTGGCTTCCGATACTCCAGGAACCAGAGACTACAAATACACCCAAGAAATTTCGCAGATGATGTTCGTATTCGGTGAGGTTCAGGATCCCAACCCGGAGACGGTCAACTTGGTGGAGGATATTGTTCGCAGTCAGCTAATTGAACTTGTGAGTGAGCCTTACGGTGAGGTGAATGCAAGTTGATAGTAGTCTCTAGATTGTACAGGCCCGTATGCTCGCCAGTCGTCGTGGGGCACGCTACCTCTCAGCGGAAGACCTCATCTTCCTCATTCGGCATGATCGTGCTAAAGTGAATCGATTGCGCACATATCTTTCCTGGAAAGATGTCCGTAAACACGCAAAGGACTCTGGTGGGGATGGTGGTGGGGGTGTAGAAGTGGAAACGTTAGAGGATGGTGCTGACGGTATGTAACTCCATCCCAGTGGCACCAAGTGTATGAACGGACAGTGTTATTTTATTAGACAAATTGACCGCAAAGGCCCAAAAGATTACCATTAAACTCCCTTGGGAGATTATGACGATATACTCGGATGTGCTGCAGACAGACGATGAGGAGGACGAAGATGATATTGAAGCTCATGAAGCTTCCATTCAGCGACTGAAGGCAAGCATGATATTTGGCATGCATGTGTATGTGTGCTGATCCTCTTGCAGGAAGCCGATGATGCTACGCGGCAAATGACTCGTGAAGAATATCAACATTACTCTGATTGTCGACAAGCCTCATTCACATACCGTAAAGGTATGCTTATGAATTGGCTCCGGACGTTGCTCTCACTTACGGTTCTGTCAGCTAAGCGATTTCGCGAGTTTCTTAACCTGCCGCCTGCTCTTGACCTCAAGGCAAATGACGATACAGTCGATATCGTCGGCTTCCTCGCATTCGAGATGGTTCGCTCTCTCACTATCGCCGGCCTCGAGGTCAAGAAGTCACTAGAAGAGTCTTATCTGCGCGAAGACCTCCATGCTTCCTCAGCGATTTTGGGGAAGCGCAAGGCGGGGTCGAGCCTAGGTTCAGACGCAAAACGTATGCGACGCGAAGAAACCCCAGATCGCGATGTCGATTCACCCCTACCGACATGCTCATTGTTCCTTCCGCCACCGGAGGCGCGTACATCACTGCGTCCTGAACACATACAAGATGCATTCGCAAGAATGCAGGGCGATTGGTCACAGCGCCGATCAGCGGGCATGCGCAATTGGCGTGGGGGACTGGTTCGGACTACTGTTAGCCTCATCTAGATCTTACTTACTGTGTATGCTCTTCACCTACGATGTTCACTCTTATATCCACTTGTATCGATGCCTTCATTTGTATATCTACTATATGTCATACATTGGTTTTGTCTTCTCCGGAGATTGTCCTACAATCGTCCATAAGTCGCACGCTATTCGGCCTTGTACACTACTAGTTAGAACATTAATGAAGCAGCCACGTCCAGGTTTCCGCCAGCCGCATCTAGAGTTTGGATCGCCACTTCTCTTGATGCACCGAGATTCATCAAAGCCTGGATCGCCTCCTCCGAATACTGTGGCGATATTGAAGCACTTCTAGCTGGTGCGGGAGTTGCTCCAAGTGTGTGACCTGCCCCAGGGAAGGACTGACTCGGGCCTAGACCGGAAGTCGAGCCGCTGGATCCCGACGCTGAGGCGGCCTCCGCCAGTTCATTTTGACGGCCGTAATTCATGTCGCGTGCTTTTTGAGGGAGCTCGTGCTCTGCGAGGAAACGGACTTCACGTCCTTGAATACGAAGACAGTCCCTCTCAAGATCGATGCATGCTTGGTGAGCCTTCAGCATATCCAGACCGAAGAGGAGGTCGACCTCACGGCCCTGATTTACGTGATTAGAACGCAGGGGGTATGAGTCAGGAGAAGTCATAAAGATACCTCTATAACAGTAAAAGAACAAGGCAGGAATAGATCAGCGAGCTTCAGTTGGGCACTGTGTACCCTCCCGAGGATCTTCGCGGTGCCTACTCCGACTGCGAGTCCGCTGTACCGATTGTCCAATAGCCGCATCAGTCTTGAAAACATCCGTAAGACTGGTATTCAAAAGGAGAGAGCATGATCAATCATACCCGCAGCGTTCTGCACATTCCGGACTCACTAAGAAGAGAAGATCTGGTCAGCGTTTTCAAGGAAGGTTTGGGTGACTTACTGATTGTCTGCTGTGCCCCACTATCAACGAACGCTTTCACGGCATGTCCGTTTACTTCCACGTCAATGCTGTTTGAGTTAGTTTGCCTCCTCATACAAATTTGTACGATTACTCACTAGAGCATGGTCACCCGACCAAACACCTCAGGCGAATACTCCATCGCATGCTCAAAGTTGTTCATCACAGCTTGCTGGCGAATAGCGTCTTCAATCCGACGCTGTGCCTCAATATTGAATGGATCCCCTTCCAGTTCAGTAATCTCGCGCTGCGTTTCCAGATTGCGAGCGTGTGTCTCCCGCAACAAGTCAGCAAACCGGGCTGGATTGTTCTGAGCAGCATCAACCAAGTCCGGATACACCTGCATTGTCGCATATTGTGCTAATGAGGGATTGTCAAGGGGGAGTGCGATGTCAGTACACACCGTTCGCAATTGGCTCATCATGTTTGGGTCACCGAGGATCTGTAGCCGTATCATTTCGGCGTCCTGTTCGGCGGCCCTGCTCATCCCAAGAAGTTTGTCGTTAACTGAGAAGAGGGGGGCATTATGAGGACAAACCTTCCCGCAATAGTCACCTTTCTTCTGAGTAGCAACATAGCGTGGTCACCTACGCTGCATTCCTCCATAGTCGCCTTCGGGTTGCTGAGGTCGCGTCCTTCGTGTGATATACTTTGCTCTGGGACTGGTATGCCTGACTAGCAGAACATTACAACAAAATGTCGCCCGATAGATCAAAACACGGTGGTTCAGAGTGTCAGCAGAGGAGCATTTGGGTCCCGACGGAGGAAAGGTGGCGACTTACCTCTGCCTCAAGGAGGGCCATCACGTTCTCGAGTTCCATCTGCGGGTCAATCTCGATGACGAACGACTGTCCGAGTTCAGTGACAAAAGTGAGCTCCATGCTCGTTATTGTCGTACTTGGAGTGGTGCTCGTGCGGATGTGTCAGGGAGTCGTTGTGGCCGTCGAATGAGTACTTTTGGTGGGTTACACCAAGTGGCGTCAGTTTACACAGCCTGTTTGTTCGGCTGACAGATCCTCGAAGCAGTCAAATTCACCAAATTGGAAGTCGGATGTACAAGCGACAAGTGTGAGCAAGAAGAGAAGAGGAGGAAGAGAAGGGGTCAACTGGCGTCTACAATTCACAGGCGGGACGGCGTAACACTAACAGAGCCAGCTTTTATCCATGCTCACACGGGCTTGCGTATGCTCAGGATAAGAACGACGCGTAAGGCCAAAGCGTTACATATCTGACAAAGGCAGGAGATGCAGAAGATACTAGAACATGCTCGCATACAGACAGGAGCGATGCTGCGCATCAAGGACGCGTCTCTTAAACGCGTACATCATCGTCGGACAGGTAACATGATCGCGTCGACGGGAGTTACGACCGTCTATCTCATTCCCCGCCTCCCCGTAAAGTTGCTTTTCAAAGAGGAGCTGGACAGTGCATTTTGCATCAGTGAGGTTTAGAATTGAACAATGCAAAGATACTGACAATCGTGATCCCCCGTTCCGAATATTAGACATCATGGCACTCTCCAGCGCCGACATACTTGCATCTGCACTCGCTGATCAGAAGATCTACGAGAAGTTATACAAACAAATTTGTAAATCCTCACCGCTTCCACTGATCTCAATATCACTAAAGCTCGATGTCGTACTCCCATGCTCGCTCACCCTCCCACCCACGGTTGTCCCAATCCCATCGTCCGTGTGCCGGCTCCGACGGCCTGCTTTACCGCCAGACGTACTCTCTAAACCTCGCGTATGCGTCTGCCCTAACGCTCTCCCCGGCGAAATCACGGGCGGACTACTCGACTTTCCTGATGGGCTGAGATGCCTCGGAATTGGCGATGCCATGCGGGGAGATGATGCCGGAGGTGACTGCGAGGCATAGTATCCATACGATTGATTTATACGTGTGTCTGGGTGTGAGCGCCAGTGCATGTGCTGTGGCGTATGCGGTGGGGGAGACGGTATTGATGGTATGGATCCGGGTGGTGATCGCGAGCTAAGGCTGGAGAGACTTTGCTGGCTTCTCGATGAACTGGGGCGATTACTCGAGAGAGAAGCGGTGGACATCGAGAGAGGACGGGTCCGCCCTCGATCTTGTATTTCGATCTTTCCCTTCGCCTTCTTGGGTGACGAGACCAGCCCGAGTGCATCCTTCGTAATCATCTTCTGTAGATCGAGAAGCTTAGTCTCAAGGACTCGCTCCTCCTCCGCGCGGCGATCTTCCTCCTCTTCCTTCCTTGTGTCCTCGTCTTCGTCGCTTTCCTCACTTTCGGTACTATAGCCTGCCTGGTCTCCGAATGCACTCTCTGTAAGTACATGCGAAGACGTGAATGGTATTACGCGCTGGGCCGTTTTGCTCCTGCGAGGGCCCTGCAGCGTAAGAGTAGATGCAGTCACACTTCCGCCCATATTGGTTGCCGAACGTTGACTCGCATTTCGCGTCGTTGAAGTTCTTCTGATGCGTGGGCTTTGCTGTCCGAGGGAACTCAGACGCGCGCGCACTCCGAGCGGCCGTGTCGCGGTGGCAGATGATGTCGAAAGACGGTGAGATGCTACCTCCGGAAGTCGCGGGAAATATTCATTGCCATTGGGCTGTTGGGGAGAGACAGGGCTCAGTACGGGAAATCCGGCTGAATTTGGAGCGGCCGATGTGGGACTGAGAACGCCACTAATGCCCTGCAGCCCTCGAAGATCCTCTTCGTAGCGCGTCTGGGCGCGATGAAGAAGATAGGGGAGGGGTACCTGGAGATGAGTTGCAAGACCCTTCCCTGAGGGATAAAACTTAATTTGTACGCGTTGTAGAATCACCGCAGGTCAGAGGAATCCGTGCACTCACAGTCCGTCCCTGCTCCCTCTATAGCGCGTGACTTTGCGATGACCTCCCAGAGGATATGTTCCTTTTCCTGGCTCCATTCTACCTGGACTTTCCGGTATATGCTGTCAGTCTGTTGGTATATCGGGCTGCATGCGAATAACGCACTCGAGGAGGATCCTGGAGGGGATCCTCTGGTCGGTTGTAAGGCAGGCGCACAATTACTCGAACGGGCGGAGGTGTTGGTGCCATAGGTTTATAGAGCTGAGCCCTGCAAGCGTAAGCTATGGAACCATGTAACTGAGAGGATACCAGATCACGTCTGCTAGAAGACCGTTATCAAGACGGGCCCAATAAGGATGATCGTATAGTTGTCCAATAGCGGTAATATACAGCTTCATAAATAATTAAAAACAGAAATTATTCTCTTCCTGACTTCAGATCACCCGACATGGCGGCAACTCAAAGTGAGGGTTGGACGGTGTTTCCTGGGTGTTTCTACCAAACCCATCAACTCAATCGCCGCCATTTCGACCTTGTCCCGGTTGCATGGCTAGCAGCCTCATAAACCTCCACTTTCAGAGCCGGGTCTATCAATATGCTTGCACGCACGCCGTCTCCGCATTTCGATACACTCGAGTCGCTGATTACATATCTTTCCGATAACCCAGAGCGCGAGCCCATTGCGGCCGAACTAGGCGGTGCGCGCAGCCTTGGTTCCCTTCCTCGCACACATACAGTGCGCCTCATTCGGTGCACCCCTTCCAGCTCTGCAATCAATTTACGGCGACGATGCCGTCCGACTATGGCATCCGCCATCACCCCCCGGTGCCGATCACGCCCAGCATGCGCAAATGAATGGCGGAGAGAAGGGAACGATCAGGTATGAAGTAAGCGTCAGGTATGTATTTTTTGTAATTCGCCCTTGACTGCTCTACAGGGTCGGATATTATCTATATTAGTATTGCTGCACCAGCGGACCCGGACTCGGAGTATCCGCTTACGGTTCTCGTGTCATTACCACCTGCATATCCTGTCGAGGCTCCACCTCAGCTGCAACTGCTCTCTCGATACCTCGGTCCCTTTGGCGTCGATGCGGCGTTATTTGGTGCTGTGCTCCGGACGTATATTTCGCGTGACGCCGTAGAATGGACGGCGGGCGGCGTCTGTGTCTTTGATGGCGTGGAGTGGGTACGAGAGAGATGCGCGATATGGGCGGGTGAGCGATTGAGTGCGGCAAGGATTGGTGAGTTGATTCGGGAGGACGAGCGACCGGTTGTGAGCATCGAGAGACCAAGTGATGCGGGTAGGGAAGAAGAGACAGTGGAAGATCGTCAACAAGATATTCAGATGCCAAACGATATTGAACTCGTAGTTTCCGATCCCATTGTGGATCGAAAGAGTGTGTTCATTGGAAGAGCATGTAGGATATCAGATCCTGCGCAGGTATGCATGTCCCTTTTTTCAGTGACTTCGTGTGCTAAATAGAAGGTAGGTTCCCACCATTCTTGCACATTTGATGTCGGATCGCAAGATTGCCCGCGCCGCACATCCCATAATCAACGCCTGGCGTTGTCGGCTCGGTAACACTCTCCATCAAGGTATCGTTGGCTCATCCTGGCGTCGAGGATTTGCAACTTATGCGCCCTCATCTATCCAGACAATGACGATGATGGGGAGACCGCCGCTGGTGGACGCCTAGCGCATTTACTTCAGATTCTTGTGCGTTGAATGACACCGTTTTTGCCAAGATGTAGCTAATATCTATTTAAAGGAAGTTGAGAATGTCCTTGTCGTGGTAACGCGCTACTTTGGCGGAATTCACCTCGGCCCGGATCGCTTCAAGCACATTAATCAGGCCGCACGTAATGCTCTTGAACTTGGAAGATTCCTTGATATACCTGAACCGGAATCACATGGGGCTGGCAGGAGAAAAGGAAAGGCGGGATCTAAGAGATGATATGTTTTTAATTGGGACGTCTACTTATGTAGTAGAAGTAGACATAGTGCTTCGAGCGCTTGGAGTCAGAATCTAGGGTTAGGAGTTACATGATAGGTTCGCCGTCATGAGCAAGTCATGAGAGACGTGTTTCTCGTCCGTCTCCGCACGGCGCACCACCGCCCGACCACAATTACCATCCTACCCGGCGTCGCGCTCCTTGCGATCTTCCGTCATGACCTTCACCCGTGTTACATTCAGACTCGCCGCGAGTGCCGGGCGTATTCACGTTAAAAGGAAGTTCCCACCAAGACAGACTTTCGCATTGTTCAGGATGGCAAGCACATCGACGGTAAGCTGCCCTAGTTTGAAAGCTGGAGTGATTCTCACATGCCGCCGCCATGCAGTTCGGTCTGAAGGATGTATCCCTCGTACACATGCAAGGATTAATTGGCGGAAACTGGGTCGACGCCCATGATGGTGGCAAAATTACAGTTATAAGTGGATGCATTCTGTTTGTTGTAACTGATATGTAATGCTTACGAATGTGCAATGTCAGACCCAGCAACAGATGAAGAGCTTGGTACTATTCCAGAGATGGGGCTGGTGGAGACCAAAGAGGCTATTGATGCTGCAGGGCGTGCGTTCAAGTCTTGGAGCAAAACTACTGCCAAGGTCCGTATATCGTCTCCTTTCTGCGCATTGACTTGACATTTCCTGCAGCACCGCCACGATATTTTAATGAAATTTTACGCTCTGATGCAGGAGAATCAAGATGATCTCGCAAGACTAGTCGTACGTTCGGTGCAATAGCTTCTAATACATGCCCTAATTTTGTCGCAGACGTTGGAGAACGGAAAACCTATCGCGGAAGCAAGGGTGCATATCTACAACATTTTAGCATAAACTTCTGACGAATAATCTCGCATGTTGGGCGTATATACAGGGGGAACACGCTTATGCGGCCTCATTCATTGAGGTATGTCTACTTGCTTTCTTTGCCCTCCCCCACGACTTACTTTCGCACACTGCGCTAGTGGTTTGGTATGAACTTGCAATGCTGCGGTAGCATCACTTAACTAACAACCTCTTTCAAAAGCGGAGGAAGCTGTTCGAACGTATGGAGGCATGTCTTTCCAAGCCTCAAGATAAAGTACGATACTGATGATACTTTTCACTCACAGAGGTAATCCCTTCACCTTTTCCACATCTTCGCAATGTTGTCGTGAAGCAGCCAATCGGTATGTTTTCTATTGATGGGCCCCATATTTCTGATACATTGATGCCTCGGTAACTTGAAAAGGTGTTGTGTATGTGCTTACAATTACGTTCTCGCGCGATTGTCTTTGAATGGCCACCATTTTCTAGCTCAATCCTTACGCCATGGAACTTTCCATTAGCGATGATCACTCGCAAACTTGGTGCTGCTCTTGCCGCGGGATGTACTGTGGTGGTCAAGCCCCCGCCTGAAACCCCGTTCTCCGCGCTAGCACTCGCGGAGGTGCGTTCCATATATTCCTCACAGTCATCACTATATTCATCGAGATTGTGCCGCCCTAACAGCTGGCTTCTCGCGCGGGCGTTCCACCTGGAGTATTTAATGTTGTGACCACGCAAGCGAACATCTCTGAAGTCGCCCGCGAGATGTGCGAGAACGATACGGTTAGAAAGGTTACCTTTACTGGCAGTACGCCTGTCGCAAAGCTCCTATATGGATATGCCTCGAAGGGTATGAAGAAGTGTGTACTTTTCCTTAGTAATGATGGTGGTGACGCAGGATCAAGGGCTGAGCATACTCATAGGGTGTCAATCGAGGCGGGCGGCAACGCCGCGTTTATTGTATTTGATGATGCAGACGTTGAGGCGGCTGTGGAAGGTACGCGTGTTTACCCTGAGAATATTGGCGACGCTTGGTGCGGTCTGAAATCTAATCTTCCCTTTGCACTCTACTCGCATAATCAATCAGGTGCCATTTTGTCCAAGTTCCGTAGCAGTGGGCAAACATGCGTGTGCGCTAACCGGATCTATGTTCAATCATCGGTGTATGCGGAGTTTGCGTCCCGACTTGCGGAGAAAATTGCCACATTCCAAGTTGGCAACGGACTGGACAGCGATACGTGCGTGTTTTAATTTGTGACATCCCTTTTCATAAATGAGTAAATGCAGCGTGACTTACCTATTCTTCAGGACACACGGCCCGCTAATCCATGACAAGGCAATCAAGAAGGTCCAGCGTCACGTTGATGATGCACTCGCGCGGGGCGCGCAGCTCGTTATGGGCGGTACGCGTCTCGCGGGCAAGGGCTCGTTCTTCCAGCCAACGGTGCTCTCCGAGGTGCCGCCTGATGCGCTCGTGAATCAAGAGGAAACATTTGGCCCACTTGCCGCGCTGACACGTTTCGAGACGGAGGAGCAGGTATTGGCATGGGCAAACAGCACCCCTTTTGGCCTGGCGAGCTACTGCTACACCCAAAACATCGGGCGCGCCTGGCGCGTTGCGGAGGCTCTGGAGACAGGGATGGTGGGCACGAACACGGGCATGATCAGTCAAGCGGTGATTCCGTTCGGAGGCGTGAAAGAGAGTGGGCTGGGTGAGTGCCTTTATCTAGTTTTTTCTTGGTTTTTTCTACTTCTTCCGAGGAGCCGGGTATGCGCAGACGATAGCCGCTGGCGGCTGCATATCTGCATTCGGGCTACTCCTTATGGCTACGAATTCCGCATATCTCAACTCAGCACATGCACATTATGCCTTCAAAATGCCTCATGAGAACAAGTTTCCCTAGTTGCTGGCGCATCTGGTCGCTGCCTTTGAGAAAGGGCAGGGTAGTTGCGCCGGTATCTAGCGGCAGTGGCGATTATGCGGAGACCACACGACTCTCCGTCCTGTGGTCAAAGCATTGATTCTGTGGTTTTTCTCCGTATCAAACAAGCTTGGGGCAGGCAACAGAAGATTGATCACAAACAGACACTTCGTAGCCTCTGAGGACATGATAGCCTGCTCTGGTGTTGTTCACGTTCGGCCTTGTCCACGCGTGAGGCAAAATCAGCAGTCTAGCTCAATACTATGCTCCTACTCTGCACCCTGCCACGGAGCTACACATGATTCCGAATCGTGTATGTCATGTCTCTTTCAAGCATTTACTGCGGCTTGTCGAGACAAAATAGAGACACTCATTCTCAATTCATGAGGCTGTTACTAAATGGAAACTGACCGTGTGTGTATCATACAGGCCGCGAAGGAGGTCATGGAATTGAAGAATACCTGAATACCAAGTTTATCGCGTTCGGCGGTATCTAAAGGATGGATGACTTATCCACTATGCCATTGGGCTGCGGGCGCATGCAATCGCGCTTGATGATATTGCGCATATGTTCCAAACCCGGACTATGTCTATGTTCTATTGCGACGGACTGTGTATACCAGATCTCGGATCCAAATGTAAAGTACTTGCCCAATCCACATGTGTTTGATTATCTACTAGATCAAAACCCTGTCCCTGCGGAACCTGCGACGCGATGCTAAACTTTTATTCGGATCTGTCGGTTAAATCTGGTAACACTTATATGGCTTTGAGCAATCAACCACAACGCGTAGGCGCGAACAGTATCAAGATGAGTCTCGCTGCGGCCGCAGGAAACAAGAAGATGAGAGCTCCGCAAGATGCCTGCTGCTCCGGAAAGTTCAGACTGCGGACTCGACGAGCTCAGCGCGCACGAGTCATAGCAGACGCGTGGTTTATTTGCCGGATGCCAAACCGCACCCGGATCTGAGTAGGTCGGAGTGCGCGCGCTCTGAGGGGACAGCCTCTGAACCAGTCTGGGGCTCGAAAAGGGCCAGTCAGTTGCGGGACGCAGTGAGGGCGGGATGGCTGTGGACTGGCAGCTGTGCCGGGCGGTGTACGATCCGCCAGCTGCAAATGTCACGTGCGAGCATAATGGCTCCGTCTAGACTCCCGAGTGAGAGTCGCATCGGCTAGCGGGCGACGAGTGGCACTTCCACCTTGAAGATACGGAGGTCGTCATGCAGATACGAGCCTCCTAAAGAAGGCGAATTTTGCGGTCACCGAAGACATAACACGGCAGATTGATGGTCTCCCGTCAGGGCCCTGGAGATGTCTTTCGTTTGGTGCCAGCCATTCTATGCGTCGTTGACTTGCCATCGCCAAGGTTCAGGTTCGGGTCGCACGCTGATGGCTCCTGGAACCGAGCCGTTGCGATCAACGAGCGAGGTACGTGTGTGCTCAGCATATTTTTCTGAACATTGCCCTTGACGAAGATGCCGTTGCAAAGCTTGGCAAGTCCTAGTTCAGACTTCAGACAGCGCTGGCCACGTGGGCAAAACCACACCGCCAACATCGCGGGACTCGCAGCATCGCCGACTCTCACTTTGGCGGTTTCATTCTGGCGTGAGTCAATGCGCACCAGTGTCTGCTGTCTGTGTGAGTGTAGCCGCATTAGTGCTCCCTGCACTTCCTGTCAGTCGGTGCTACTGGTTGCGTGGCTGTTGCTGTCCATCGCTGCGCCTCTGGCAACTATGATCAACGCGTTCTTTCTGGGGAGCGGGGTGACTCTCTCAAGGCTCTGATCTAGATTGACGCTAGGCGCGATTGAGCTGATTGTTGTCGCTTAGAATCGTGCATTACGCTGTTCACAGCGCCCAGCGCTGACAAACAGGCCTCAAAAGCCTACTTTCATACGAATGCTGTCCGCTATTCCGCCCTTCCAAAACTTATTCTCCCGCCTCTGAAGCAGTGCCTCAGGCTTTTACCGCTCGGTCGACGACATTGCCGAAGAAATACGTTTCTGTCCAGAGGAAGTCATCTACCCAACTTCGGTCCCGACGGCCCAGATCTTGACATATAAAAGGTGTGTATTCGACCGCATTCGTCCCACTCCCCCACTTTAAACCCCTTGTTTTCGCAGCATACCAGCGAGTTGCGAGATGAACCCTCAGTACTACTTCCCCCAGTATCACTATGCGACCCCTTATCTCCACCCCTACTACCAGCAGCCGCATGTTTCTCCCTTCATCCCAGCCATGTCGCTGCCTCCCTCACCAGACCCTCCCCGCCGCCGCGTGCATTTTGACGATGAAGACCCAGTCATACCCCATCGCAACCGGAGGCCCTCATGGCATGGAGACATGGCCTCTATTCCCAATCCTGCTCCCTTCCCCTCGCCGCCCATGATGTATTCGCCTCTGCCTGCCATGGTCCCGGTCGGGGCTCCACCGCATTTTACTCATCATCGACGACGTTCCGACAGCAATCTGCCGCAGCCAGCGTGGTATGCAGTCCCGGCCTACCCACCGTTCATATCCCCATACGCCTACCAGCAGCCACTCCCTTCAAACCAACTGCATCCACTACTGGACGGCGAGTCTCGTGACGGCCCCATGCTCGTTTTCGACCTTTCCCTAAATCAGTTCAACGCTATGCATATCACTGAGCGAGGGAGGACATCCGGGAAGCAGCTGTCACGCGACGAGCTCGAGCAGCAGGCGACGTACCCAGCCATCCGAAAGATGAGGATCACTTGTGACCTCATCCCACAATGGCCTATCGTGCTCGAGCCGGGCAAGGCAAAGTCCAATTTCCTGCTCGTCCCGTCTTCATCCCGCGACGTGCCCATCACGGTCGGTGACGTGCTCATTGCCATCCACAAGAGTTTACAGCAACAGATCACGCACGTCGACTGGGTACGCCTCTCACAGAGCGAGGAAACCGCCGTTGCGCGTGCGTACACGCGCAGGTGCAAGACATTCCCTAGTGTCGAGGCTTTCGAGAAGAGCCAGGGCGTGCGCCGAGTCGATTTCCTGCTGGAAAGGTTCATGTTCCGCGGCCTGAAGCGCAGCAAAGCTGACCAGGATGGGTTTGAGAACGTAAGGCTTATCGTTGAGGCGAGGAAGTGATAGTGATACGAAGCTGTCAAGTCTTCGCAATCTTCGTGCTGTCAATGAACATGTTTTAGATTTTCATTCCGGTACGTTATGGATGGTTTGGTGTTTGTGTTGGTGGACATTTGCTTTGGCTATCTAACGACATAACGAAAGATGATACCTCTTCTTAGTCTCTAGGCGCTGTTTATTATTTCCCTTCGTTCTAATCTTCATTTATACGCTATCCCCCTAGTAATACTCTTTACACCTTCTGTGTTGTAACTTCCATTTATTACTGTACCACCTTCGTAGGATTACTCACAAGTGACAAAAACAGAAAAATACCTGTATGACCTGTACTACTTGTACTTCATGGCCGCGAGGCCAATCAAATGTGATGATAAATATGCCAGATGATTATGTGACGCTTGTGGCCTGAGTTCTCAATGAGAAGTAAACATATCTGAGCGTCATATCCAGGAGAAGTAATCGGTGTAACAGTACATCCCGACGGCCGCCGAGCGACTCATGATATCATATCGCACGATGTTCGGATATCACCTGTACAAAAGGCACATGTAAGCCCTGTCATATCGAGGATTGGAACTGTGGTCAGTGGTCGCGGACCGTGCTGCACCCCTGATACTGCGTTCATTCGTGAGTACCAAATAATGAAAATCTAGAAACCACACTGGTCATACGTGACATTCCCTTGGCCGGACCGTGAACCACTCCGGTGCCAACCCATACACCGTGACATAGGTATTCACGATTGACCGAGCTCATTGCGCTCCGGCGCAGCTAATAGTCCCGCCATTCCATCGGTTCGGCGTTCCGAGGGAACTCGTATGCCACCTTCAGATGCCTGAACATGCCGTAGGAAGAAAGATTTCAGGGGACGCTTCGGGCGGTGTGGTCGCAACAAGTCGTAGAGTACGGAACATGCAATGCTGTGGGAACTGGGTGCATCTGGACCAAGAGATATGCGCAGCGCTGTCCGAAAGGCATCACGGCGTACTAGTAATGATGTTCGAGTCTTTTGTACATCATTCAGAGCTCGGAGGAACTTATATATTACTGCGCTGGATAAGGCCCATGAATTTGCCAAGCTGGTATTCAAAAGAATACTCACTCACTTTGTCTCAGTCTCTCATCCTCGTGTTCCGTTTTGTTGTTCTCCCTCAAGCTCTTCAAGTTCTTCCGAACAGATTCAAGCTCATGCTGTGGCGCCGGGCAAACGCCGTGGGTCACCAGGCGCTCAGCGGCGCCTCTCGAGCCCTTGAAGCTTAAACATTGGACTTGAATCGTCTTGATTCACATGTTGCTCTTTCTTTTGAGCCCAACGCGCAAAGAAATTCTGCGTCATGGGCTTTGTGGAACCAGAAAATTTCCATATCCCTGTCAATCGCATGTCTCGCTTTTACCTGTGCGCTGCTGGGGGCTCAGGAGGGAGATTTTGGATGCACATGGTGAGTGTTCCGTAAGGTTCGTACTACAGTCTGACCTTGTCATGCGTGCAAAGACGAAGTAAAGCAATGTACCATACAACCGCCTCTACATTTTCTTCTGTGCTGCGTTTCTATTTTGTATGGAATAGCAACCGCCAGGGGCGGAGGATTCAATAGTTGGATGACGGTCGTAATTTGCAATCGGAGCGCGCTTTCTCGTCATGTTTATGATCGTTACTGACCCTTTTCAAACCAGGGCCAGTGTATTTCTGACCAGAGGGCATCAATGCTATGCAAATTCTCGAGGAGCGGGGTATCGTTCAACTGATAGTCTAAATAAGTGATATATATACTGTGTGTGATTTTAGGCGTCTCTTAAGGTTCAGAATATATCTCAACGGCAACCTCGTCAGCCAGTATTGCAGTGGACAACGTTTCAAGGACAGAAACCGCCAACGTTCTTGGTGCGCAGCCCTTGCTCTGGGCCGCCTCTTATCCTCTCCACATCTTGTATTCGCAAATTTCAGTTCATTCTAACTCCAATCATTCAGGAGCCCATTTGGGGAGTATCATCGTTCCACAAACTCGTACATGATGTACGTTTCAATCGCTTATTCTGCCTTCGCAAACTGTTTTCGCCTCTTCTCCACCGTGGCTATGCATCAAATGCATACTAGTACGCACTCTCCAGACTCATGATCCCGCCGACCAGACTCGAGTATCCAAGGTTATAGCAGAAAAGACGATACTCTGGGGATCGGGGTAGGTAGGACTTGGTGTCAGCTGCAGTTTTGCTACACAGCCATAGGCTCCGGTGTGCTCGCAGCTGCAGGAATAATCTACAATTGTATCACCCTTTTGATTGTAATTATGTGCAGATATAAGAAGCACGGTGTACAAGTACTATTTTCTTGACAACATGCCATAAGGTTGTGCAATTTAGGAGTCTGCGCTGCCGTGACCGCTGAATCATGCAAGCGCTGGAGGTCGATGGTGTCAACATTTCGCAAGGCGATGGTGATACTTTCTGCCCCATTCATCTCATCTCCTGAGCCTTATCTAGGGTGCGCTGCACCTTCTATCATGTGAAGGACTACACCACCACGACTACATTATTGTCACCGAGCCACTTTCCATACCATGACCGAGGCATCTTCGTCGGCGCCAACCTTCTCCAAGCCGCTACAGCTCCCTTTAGCTCAGGAAGAGATTGACCGCATCAATGCCCACCTCCAAAATCTCACCCCCGAAGGCATTCTAAACTGGGCTGTCGAGCATGTCCCGGGGCTGTATCAGACGACCGCATTCGGATTAACAGGACTCGTCGCGATCGACATGCTCTCGAAGATTACGCCCTCGCCCCCACCCTTGATATTCATCGACACGCTATATCACTTTCCCGAAACGCTAGAGCTCGTGGATGAGGTCCGGCAAAAGTATAGCGTGCCGATACACGTCTACAAGCCTGGGGGCTGCGAAACCGTGCAGCAATTCGAGGCGAAGTATGGGGAGGCGCTGTGGGAGAAGGATGAGACATTATACGACTACGTCGTAAAGGTCCGTTATATCGCTATATTGTACATCGGCTGCTTATTCCACGCCGAATGTCTCTGCAGGTAGAGCCTGCGCGCCGGGCTTACGATGAGCTTAGCGTAGCTGCAGTCATTACAGGGCGGAGAGCTTCTCAAGGCGCGGATCGGGCAAGCCTGCAGCCGCTGGAAGTCGACAGCACTGGGCTCATTAAGTTGAATCCTCTCTTCGAGTGGACGTTCCCGTTCGTGGAGTGGTACGTGAAAGAGAACAACGTCCCGCGCAATAAACTGCTCGATCAGGGCTACCGAAGTGTTGGGGACTGGCATAGCACTGCGAAGAGCGGGGAAGGTGACGCGGGAGAACGCGCTGGGCGCTGGGCTGGGAAGACGGAGAAGACAGAGTGCGGGCTGCACGTGGACTACTTCGCGATGAAGGCCGCCGCACAGGAAAAGGTGGGCAGTTCCTTTTATCGGCTCTGCGAGCATGTTTGATGATCGTCCAAACAGCTCGAGGAGGCGCAGATAAGCGAGCAAGCGCGTGTCGCTGTCGCTGTGATAGAGGCCAAATAAGCCTGGCATGCCGGTGAGGTTTTGATAAAGACGAAGGTAGTAGTGCAGACAGCGAAGGAAAAGGACATCACTTATAAGGAGCAGAATGAGCTAGCCTGGAGGTACTGACCTAAGGATATCCGCAGCCGTCCCATCCTCTGCAAGAACGGGTAGATCGTCCATGTTATGTAGAATGGTATCAAGGTATACTGCAACTCTGGATGGATGAACAAGTCTATAACACATGCTCCATAGTCTAAGAGTAGTTCGGATTCGGGGGAACCGTTTGTCCTAAATATTACCTGTCTCACTTCTTCATCCAGAGGCTCAGATTGTCCATGAAGCCACGTAAATGCAACCTCTTCGTTACCAGGCCGATTCAGGACATCCCATGACTACAAAAATACTTCTAAACGAACGTATTGTTAGATGTGCAAGTGAGATATCCACAGAGAACAGCTTACCCCGTAGTGGACGTCCTTGACAGTTTGACCTGGTGTTCGATCACCGTCTAACTGAGGCGCCCCCGTGGGAGTTTGTTTACACTCCTCAAGTCGAATTGGCGGTTACTACACAACAATGACCGTCCCTAGAGAAAGAGAAGTTGGATTGCATGATGTGTGTGAGCAGTTCTATTAGGATGCATACTTGAGTTTAGGCCACCGTGTGATTTTGACCCTCGTAGACCGTGATAGTCTTCCCTGATGGATCATCGTTTGGTGATTGAAGGGGCTATGTCGCCACGGCGGCATGAGTCCGCTAGCCGTTGAATGAAAGAAACGACGAAATGAACAGAGGGCATACGAACTATAAGATGTGCGATGTACCGCTCTAGCTTGAAACACAATTTTATATAGGTTCGGCACAACCTTGCAAAGTATTGTGATCATTTAATGAGTCTGTTCAGGTTCCCAGCGGACATCAACTTTGAGGATCAGCGGTCCCACATACGCTAGGCCCAAAACAGCTGTGGGAGTCGAAGGCAGCTCAGCGCGCGTCTGCGCATTCATCTGCACCTCTCTTCCAGTTGTTTTGCAGTCCTGTCTACTCAAGATACCGCTCAGACTTTACGATGTCCGCCTCAGGCATCGCGGCCTTGAACTTGTCGCAAGTGTCCGCCTATTTACACATGGCCCTTCTATGCACGTCCTGACATCCACAAAGTTTGAACAGGCCGGTCGTACATGTACCAAACGGACGTCCGGCTCTCAAGTATTAACACCTCATTTACATGATAAACCACGTCTGTTGACTGTGCAATAGGCCCGACCTAGGCCCCGACGGGCTCCCTCCTCTACCGGAGGTCAAGTCGGAGCAGATACGCCTCCAGGTATACACCCATCGTAGTTACTATGCAAGGCCAACACATTTATTCGAGGATCTGCCGGACGACCCTAGTCCCGACAATGAGATGTCAGCTCTGGCTCTCTGTTGAAGACTGGTATGGACATTGCTCACAATGTTATTGCAGGCTTGAACATCTCGGCGACGCCGTCCTGAGCCTGGTCGTGACCGGGCTCATCAGAGAAATTTACCCATACCTGCGAGTCGGATCGTCGACGGTAGGCTTCTCCCTGCTTCCAATGCGATGCGCCGTCTGACAGCTCCATGTGCAGAAAATACGCGCCCTCGTCGTGGGCAACCCCACTCTCGCCTCAATGTATGTTCCGACACCGCAAGTCAGCTAGTGGGCTGATCACCATCTGACTTTAGTTCTGTTATGTACCGGCTGCCCGACAATCTGAGGATGCACCCCGCCCAGGCTATCACCTTGCGTGCTTCCACCAACATCCAAGGTAGGCATACATTTCGAATTTCTCTGACGCTGTGCCTGACACCTGAGCCCAACCGACAGCGGATCTGTTCGAGGTGTGTTCCATCAGATTCTAGCGCCATGGTCACGAAAAGTTCTCAGTATCTGGCGCTCATTGTCTCCCTTTGACAGGCCTTCGTCGGCGGGCTGTACCTCGACCGCGGCCTGGACGTCATCAAGTCGTGGCTCTGCCCGCTCTTTCGCCCATACCTCGTCGAGGCGTACCGCCACGTCCGCATGCAGTACGGTCTCTCGCCGGATCCTGACCCAGCACCTCCTCCTATTACAATTGGATCGTCTCTCTCCTCCAGCTCCGCTCTGCGCCCCCCGCCATCGCATATGCCCGCGAGTATCGGGCACCTCTCGCTCTTCAATCAGCACTTGCAGCAGCAGAACATGTGCATCGAATGGGTCTGGGCCGGCAGCGAAGGCCAGGGCTCGCGCACGACACCGATCTGGGTCGTCCAGGCGATGGTCGGAGATGAATGCTTCGGGCAGGGGCGCGGAAGCACCAAGAAGGCTGCGAAGAACGAGGCCGCGAAGGAAGGCTTGCAAAAGATGGGCATCTATGTCTCGTGAGTACTCTACTTGTATCATGCTGTATTTACAATGATAGCTGAACCAGTGGTCTGAGAACAGGCCTCCCGATATCCAGAATCTGGCTCCAGCATCTTCTCTCTAGACTGGGGCCGGATGTTCTCAGCAAGAGAACCTGGTCATCCCGCCCCAGTGTGAAGAGGTTGTGCATGGGTCTGATTACCTGGCCATTCTTTGGCTCCAGAAGACTTCCCAGATGATTGTTTGATGTTGATGTGAAATTGCTGCTTTCTCGTTCCCTTGCTTTCATGAACCACTCTTGATTGCAATCGCTTCCTATGCCTTGTTTAAATCTTGATGCATGTGCTATGGATACATGTGTTGAAATCAGAATATCAATAAATGGTGTATACTTTTGCAGCAACGTAAGGGAAGAAATATAGGATGTGCTATCTCCGGCTATGACTACCGGCGTGACCCGTCCCGTAGCGTGCCTATGTTGTCCACAGAAGGCGCACCCCACACCAGTGTCTTTGTAGATGGATCCAGCAACCGAGGGAACCACTGCTCGAGCAACGCAGGTAATACACCCCTTCCTCCTGGCGCCGATGCAGATGGTGTCGCGCGTTCCATCACAATCGCTGCCGGCGCTGCTGCATTCGAACTCATAGCCACCTCCTCCGCGAGCTTTCTCTCCCTCTCTGCGTCCTGCTGCACCAAGCTCTGCTCCCGAGCCCGCGCGAGAGAACGCGCCTCCTCGTCCACATCGTCAAACACGTCCTGCTTCACTGCGCTGATAGAGTACGCCCACACACCGACGGCGAAGGAGAGCAGCAGCGTCCCAGTGACGGCGTTGCGGATGCGGAACGGCTCGCGCGCGCGTTGCAAGCCGGGAGACATCAGCTGTGTGTGCGGCGTTAGCGGTGAGCTGGAAGTGGGGTCGGAAACAAACGTTGTTGTAGGGTCTGTACGATGTGTTTGCTTCCTTCCTGGAGATGTACGGGTCGGCCATTGTGGCTCTAACCGCGAAAGCTACAGCAAGAATGTGCGGAACCACAGATGTTTGGTAGAGAGAGCGAAAGTGCAGTAACACGTGAACGTTATGAACGCGTGAACTTTTGATCTCACTGCTTTTTACCGCCACCTTTTACGTTTACTGTGCTCCGCCGGCAGCTCAGTCCAGTCTTCTACAGTGCTGCTAATGGAACTTGATATAGTAAATCAAACACACTGGAAGCTTCCCAAGTTGGTACGGTTTACATTGGCGCAAATAAACCACATAGAAGATACACACAGAGCGTGCTTAGCTGGAGGGAGTCGGAAGCAGAGTACCAATTTGGCTTCAAAACATCACATCAGAATGGCTAGCAAGAGGGATTGGATTGTCTATGCTCTACTAGAAAGTGCATACTCTACTCAGTTGCGGGTTTGCCCTGCAAATAATGATGACATTAAGCACTGTCCAGACAGACTTATTACTAAAAACTCACTTTGATGAGCGACCAGATCCCATAAGCTGTACCAGCCATACCAAGCGCAAAGCCGGCGTAGTATGTCCCTGGAAGCACTGGTCGGCGACAGTCTTCCGGACGAGTACGGAGTGGAATGTACATACTGACGTAGAGCTTGCCGCGCGCAAGACGGTAGTAGATGGGTTCATGTGAGCTCTGCAATCAATGAGTCTGAACGAGAGAATGCGAAAGCCAAATCAATGTCTGCAAACCTGGACGAGCCTCTGGACGTCTGGGACCCGGTTGGGCTCTGCATATTTTGTGAGCGTGTAAAACAATATGAGTCTATAAAATGAGCCGTACTGTTTACAAGCGCACCCAGCATACTGCGGATGTATGAGTAGAATGGAACGAGAGATTTGCAGGTGACGGTGACGGAAGGAAGGTCGCCGGGGCAAGGATGAATTCGGTGGCGGAGTCTCAACTAGTCGGGCGCGCGGTCGGCTCGAGTTGCCTCGACTTTCATGGCCTCAAACGAGCGCGTTCGTGTCCGCGTACGTCTTCCTCAGTCGACTCTTCAGAAATAACATGATTTTAAAACCCGAGCCCCCTAGGGACTGAGCATACATCGGCCGATCATCTATGGGAACACTGCCGTTGTCTTAACGCAGAAGGAGCGGGAGTCTCTGGCCTCGCCGGACCACACCCACCGGTGGGTGGTCGCGGTGCGCAGTGCGGCCTCTGCTCCTGACTCGCAAATCGTGGGAGGGGCAGATGACTTGAGCTACTTCATAAAACGTGTCACGTTCAAATTGCACGACACCTATACCAATCCAACACGAAGTGAGATTCTTTCCATGTCGTTTTACATATTTGAACCAACATAATGAATTATAGACGTCGATAAACCCCCGTTTGAAGTGTCGGAAACAGGGTGAGAATATGCTTTGTATTCACTCCCAGCGATTCTTAGACGTCATGACATAGCTGGGGAGAGTTCGAGATTCAAATCCGTATAACGTTCGTCCCAGAGTCGGGGGAGAAGGCTATTCTCATCTATCATCACTTGAAGCTGCACCCATGGACTGCTATCGGTAGTGGTGAACCCGAAATACCTCCCCTCGAAGCTGCTATGAAGCTGGGGCCGGTCCACTCCTGGCAGTATGACGAGGTCGTTTTCAACGATCCTTTCCAGTCCTTCTTATCCATCCTCACTGCGCATCCGCCTACACCGCTCCCAAAACACAAACGTCGTCCCGTTCCCTTTCATACCGCTAATCCGGGATCTCTGGAGGAGTCAAAAGGAGGCGTGCCAGAATTTACGCTGCAAATGGAGAAAGAGGAGGCAGAGCGTCTCGATGCGGCGAGGAAGAAGATTATTGCGGAAACTGACAAGTGGAGAGAGCGTTTGATTGAGAAGGAGAAGGAGCTTGAGCGGTTGCAACGGCAGCTTGAGGTTGCTGGAAGCTAGTTATGGCCGGCAGGAAGGCGGATTCAATACTTCGCTTTCGCATTTTTACTTGTAATCATTACAAATGTAGCACTTACTCGAGTATCGATACACTGAAACGATATTACTACAACAATCCGACAATACACTGCATGGTGTGGACAGGAATACATTTGAAGCTACTAGTGCCATGGTGTCCAACCAGGATACATCCTGCCCTGTAAATAAAGTTCAGCAAAGCGTCACATTCATGACGAGTAACCACACGCACTAGATTCGCAGTGTCTGTAGCCTCTTGAATCAGCATCTGGACGAGACTGCTCGTGGAAGTTTCCTTCTCGGGTCTTTCCCGGCTGGTAGTGTAGATTCCTTTCAGCTTCTTCTCTATAGGTTTCAACGCGTCCTTCGCAAGCCTTCTGAGATCCACAGTAGCTCTATTGCGCTCCTGGTGTACACTCGTAAGTCTTGAACCTTGTCAACACGACAAGAACTAACCTTCTTGCGTTTTTCGTCTTCCCACTCAACGAGAGGGTCGTGAACAAAAGCATCGAGTACGCTCATCAATGTATCCTTATTGTCTCTCAGCAGCTTCATGCTCACTTCACAAGCAACACGGAAGACCCCTAACATAACCATAGGTGATGACAGGGATAAAATCGTCAGGCATTGCTCACCTTCTACTCCCATGACTCCTAGCCCATCTACCAGGTTCTGAGTGAGCCGGAACGGAACCAGCTCCGGAGTTTCGAGAGTTTTACCCTAGAGGAATATATGAGTAGGATGCTAGAGCTATGGGCGATATCAGTACCTTCTCGAACAGACAGTTGAAATCAACGTGGACCACGTCGCCGTTCATCGTGTCGAGCAGGATGTTCTCGCAGTGTCGATCACCGAGGCTACGAAGCCTTAGGGTGCGCCGGTTGTAAATGGAGACTAGCTCACCCTAAAATGAATCCCACCATCGACATGACGGCAGCTGTTCTACTGTAAGCCATCCTGCTGGCGAGCCAGGCAGTGGGTTCGGGGAATGTCTCAAGGAACCATTCATGGAAGACAGGTGGGAAACTGAAGGAGCCGTCAATATGCTTTGCTGAAAAATGACCATAGCGTGCATTTGACGTCACATACCTGCACAAAATATTCTGAGAGAATAGCTGTGCAACCTCCTTGTCGTTGGGCATCTTCTTGATCTTCTCAAATATCTCTTGCATCTCGGGTGACTGTCGAGGTCGTGAGTGAAGCAACATACACATCGGCTTATGTGCTCACCCAGCTTCTGATCCCGCGTCTCTCATATGCCTTCAGGAGCACAGGCCTGACGGGAATGGTGTTAGGAACCCATTGAATGAACCCGCACTCCTCATTCAAGGTGACCACGCCATATGTACGGATGTCTGAAGTAATTGAAAACTAGTGGCAATGCAGGCATTTTAAACACATACGGAGCTGGCGACGACGGGATTCCGAGTTAGACTTCAAGAGTTTGTTAATGATAGCGTTGAAATCCATCAGTCGAGCATCCTTCCGAAGATCATCTTTCGGCTTTCCCAAGAACATGTAGATTTGACCATCGCTCCCATTGATCGTTATCTTCCGCGGCTTTGCAAGGGATCGCATGATCTCGATCTCATCCTGAAAACCTGTTATGTCAAAGAAGGCCGAACAGTTGGTTAGGATACTAATGGAATTTGCTGTCTGTTACGCACTCGCAAATGTGGGTGCATCAACGGGAAACGGCCGATGTGTAGCCTCGTTCGAGGAGGTTGGCGGGAGACTAGCGGTTAAAGACTCTTGCAGAGGGATGATCAATTGTGATGGGGCGAGGCTGAATAGTCGAGAAAAATCTTTGCGCATGCTCAATGACTTAGCTTCTCGCACTGGTGCGTCGCACAATCCCAAAAGTTCGTCAGTCATTCGTTGGCATTCATTGATCAATTGAGGGACAGTGGTTGGGTTTTCGCTGTTCTGCTACGAGAACATCATGACACATTGAAAAATGCCTGGAGCAAGAGATGCACTAACCCTGAGTTTGTTTAGAATTGCTATTCCTCTTGAATTTCGATTTTTCTTGGTTGACTTAACTACTGATGCAAAGAGCCATAAGGCCTGTTTGGGATATTCCTGGATCACCATTGATATGAGCTTCGACAAAATTTCATGAACATCCTCATTGTCGTGGCCCACGCGAGACACGATTTGAGGGAAAGCGGTGAACCACTAAGTAGAAATGATGAGTATGCATACTATGTGAAACATAAATATTGGCACCTTATATACAGGCACCATCTTTATTGCGCGCGCAACTTCCATATTGATCCTAGGGAAAATGTCGCCTCTACAAATTTGCTGGTTCTCTCCCATGTCGAGCCATAGGGTAAGCAGACGCGGTACGGTCTGATAGATGTATTTTGACCCGTATCTCATAGCTTTGGCATAAGATCGAATAGTGACGAGATTCATTCTCGTTCCCCTAGGATCAAAGTTAGTATTATTCTGAGTGGTAGCTGAAGGACCGTACCGAGTCATCTGCTCGTCAAGGGGGAGAGACTTGAAGCACTGATCATGGTATTGTCCATAGTGGAATTGTCCGCTCTCCCACCTACACATTCACGATACATGCAGTTAAAGAAAGGGGAGCCGACTCACTTCTGCCCCGCTTCTGCTCCAGTAGACAATGCCTTCACTATTTGTGACACATCATAACGGTCAGATTCATTCATCCATCTTGCTCGTAATATTTGTGCCTAGCAACTCAAATGTTCAGCGGCACACTTGTCTGAAGAAATGGGCTGACTTTTGCTTTGAGCATCAAATCGTCACTGTCTCGATTTGCAACCCTCGCTTCACCGGGGTCAACAGTGAGATCGATGACGGATGGGTTCTCCAATATCCCTGCCAGTCGCATACTACTCTCCAATTCTTGTAATGCGCGAATAGGCTCGCCGCTCGCCTTGACCAATCTTGCATTTTCCATAAAGGAGAAAGACGCTCTGCACTGCTGAGCTTGCAGCATAGCACTATATGCCGTTTGCCAGTGACCAGCCTTCCGGGCAATCTTTGCGCTGGCTAGCCATGATCTTCCAATTATATCATTGACTGTCGGATCATTTCCGAGGCTTCAGATGGTGGATTCAGTTAATGCGTGTTATTGGAATAAGCCAAAGCGCACCTCAACCCAAAGGCTATTCTCCGCATGCTGAGAATGGGTTCCCGAATGCGAAAAACAGGGAGCGTTGATTCAAATCTAGAAGAAAGGCACCTCGACAAACGAGCAACAACTTGTTGGTGATCTACATCTGGTCGCGATAGTTGCTGCACGGAGGCATGGATGGTTTCCAGTTCGTGGAGCACATGCAGGTCAAGAACGGCATCATACGAACGACGATAACCGTTGGCACCGGCCGCTATGATGGGGGCGCCGAGTAACCCGCGAGCGACTGACGAAGCTTGGGAGATAGTTAAAGCATCGCCGGCACGCAAGGCCAAGAGAACTTGGGCCAGCAAAACTGGAGAAGCTAGAGAGTCCGTTCGCTCAACCAAGACGCGCACCTCTTCCCAATTACCAACCATCCACTCGCTCTCAACTTGGAACCCGACTAGTTGAGATTCCCATCCAGGATTTCTGGTGAGCACGCCCTTGACATGAGTGCGTAGAGTATCTGGACATCTATCAGTCACAATGTCTTAGAGTTAGAGGTTGGCGAGACATACCGTAATGGCCTAGATTCCTCAGACAACGAAGTAGACCTAGGTGGAAGTCCAAGTTATCGGGCGATTGCTGTAATCTGACTTCCCAACAACTTTGGGCTGATGTCCACCTGCCCGTACTCTCATGCTGACGTATCTGGTGTTCTAACGAGGGCGACAAGATTAGCGTCGAAACACCTTCCATTCCGTCCGGTTCGTCTAAGTGGGCATATATCTCGTGGAGATGTTCGTAATATTCCTGTAAAACCTGATAGGTTTCGCCATGCCCTTCCCCCTGCAGGGCCAGGATTCGCCGTTCGAAGTTCATGAGGGCGCGAGCATATGCTCTGCATTGTAAGGCGGCTCGAGCCATTAGTCCTTGATCGATGCTTGTCACAATCGAGTCGATCTTGAGCACTTGTTCCTCTGCATCGCTATTCAACTGATTAACACGCGCTCTTCTGCTTTCTACCTTCTTTCTACCGATTTGTTGGCGAACAACGCGAACCCACTGGCTGAGATGGTCCAAGAGCGTGAAAACCGTCTGCAAAACATAATGTGAGTATGTTATTCCGTACATGATTGTCATCGTGACCCGCCTGTGCACTGAGAAGTTTTTTGTCTGCAGCAGAAGGTGTATCCGACTGCACTTGGTCATCTAGGACCGCGAGGATTTCCATACGAATATTGTGCGCATCTTCCTCTTCGCCGGAAATTAAAATGTTCAGTACAAGATGGGGAAGAAGATGATGTGCAACTCCAACGTCCTTATTTTGGACAATAGACGGAAACACGTGGAATATCGCCCTTGCCCGCACCCCAGACGCCTTAGTGAGTAGATGTCCTGTCCAAACTTGGATCCACTCTCTATACGTGGGTGCAGAGGGATAGATCGGATGTGGTGGTTCTGCCGGCGGGCGATAGTCTAGCAAATACTTGGAGGAGAGAAGGGGAGTGATTGTTTCCAACACATGTTTCGGGAGGCTGTTCCACCGATTTCGTACCTTGAGAGCGATGGAGGTATTGGATTCCGGGTTTACCAGGGCAGGAGTAAACTTGCAGTATTGGAGAAGCTCTTGAATGGCATAAGCCAGATGTCTTTGATACTTGATATCGCTCGTAGACCGGAATGCTCCAACTAGTACATCTTGAACGAGATGAAGAGCGAACGATACAGACTCGGTTTCGTCCGCAAAATTGCTCAACATTATCATCCTGGTGTCGGTGACGTCGATCTCGCATCGGTCTGGATCGATCGCTCCTAGAACCCCAATACACTCGATGGCGAGCACGCGCAACATCTCGGCCGCTTCACCGCTACGGCAGGCTGCTGTAGTCAATATCGATAAAATGTGGCCAATCATGGGGTCGAATACATCTCCAGAGGCAAGTGTTCTAATAAAATCCTCGTGGTCCGCGAGCATGAAGGATTTTAGTTCCCGTATAGATTGCATGGCTACTGTCAAATTCTCGCTTTCGGCACGTTCCAGGATTATACGCAGCCGCTTCAGTGGACTCCACCCGTCTCGTAATAGTGTTAACTTCCTGTTGATCGTGTGCAATTGAGGTATCGACGCAATATCTGCAACGTCGTCAAGATAGTGATCGAGCTGCTCTCCTTTCTCAGAAACTATGAGGCGTAGACATTTCTTGGCTATGTCTTGACCAATTGCGGAAAATGAGGACCAGGAGGTGAGAAGAGATGCACTCGTTGGCCCGACGTGAGGTCCCAGGTCCCTAGTATCCAGCGTGAGCAGGAAAGTGTACCAGCTTTCCAACGTCACGTCAGCTAATTGCGGGATCACCAGCATTGTCTGTAAAGTGGCCATGATCTATGATGATGGCTGAGTAGTCTGACCCACCATGACGACTATAGCACACTACCTGCGGTGCTACGTTGTTGATCGTCGGCCCGACTTCGGCGACAAACATTCCTAAGCTTCGCACAATCATCTTCTTCATTTCAAGCGAACGTTTACCGTAGAAATCCTGCAAATGATCATTCAAATGCGATATAATACCAAGCATGTGCGTTTTCAAAAGTGAGCCACTTGTAGTAGGTGTTCGCGCTGTAGCCCGTGAAGACAATGATCGTTCCACCTTCCGTAATGCTTCTCTGGCCTGCAACGCAGCGATTTCCATGAGCTCATCACAGAAAAAGCAAATTTCACTAACCGACTCAGCCTGATCAGGATCTTCATGACCCATCACAATGACGATCTCGACTAAGAGAGGAACCAAACAAGTGCGGAGCACGCTCGCGAGATCAATATCACTTTGAGCAGTATCCTTGAGCATTTTAAGAATGAAACTTAAAACCTTGTTTGTTTGACCGGGACCTTGCAAGCGGAACACATGGGCGAGGATCTGGTGGGTAAAACTTAAAAATAGCTGGTATGGCTTCTCGTTTAATTCCTTGGATATAGCATCGAGGACTCTGACATCACAACTCGAGAACAACTGAGGAAGAGTATCACCGAGTGTGACAGAGATGAAATCATGTGGAGTGAAGCCGAAAAAGTGACTTGATTCAATGAGCAAGCTGGGTTGGGTGCACATGCGAGAGATGATGAAGATGGCAATTCGATCCATATATGGCGATACCAGGTTATATGGTTTCTTTCGATGGTGTTTGCACAGTGCATGTAGCTGGAACAAGTATCAGTATCAATACTATAACGTTTTATGGCCGACCACAATCACGAACTTGTAAATGAGCCGTTCCCTTGATGATTGGATTTGGTTGTCCCAGTTGAGCTAACAAACAGCAGATGTCTTGAGCAAACACTTCTCCTTGTGCAATCCTGAAATGAAATCAGCGAATCGACTTACCAGAAGGTGCTCAATGCTACTCACTGTCCGATACGACCGAGGGTTATGAGCGTGGTCTCCTTGATATAATTCTCTGTCATGTCGAAAAGTCGCCCGATCATAGCAAAAACTGGTTCAATGCGTTTCCACGCGCCACTACCAACCGTTTGCTCGAAGCGGATATACTCTAATAGCGAATTTCTTCAACGAACATCTGTGAGCAGTGGCACATAAGCTAGTCCTATTATCCTTACCCCGCGCTCAGACGGATACTTCGATCCTTGTTCTTCATGTGCCGCCCTATAGAATCCCGGATATAATCGAGTCTTGTGACATCATGTTTGAGATGTCGCAGGGTACGCGATAGCGCACGGAAGACAGCTTTGTATACCTTTGCAGTGACCTCGTTATCAGGGCCTTCGAGTAACAATCTTGTGACCAGTACGAAGACGGGAAGAGTATCGACTGGCAGCCTATGAAGTGCAAGGGAGCAGTCATCGTCACCAGGATGAGCTAGTACGCAAGATAATCTCCCCACTTCCTGGGCTAATGATTCACGGGCATGCGCAGCAGGGTTATACAGAGGTCTGTAAGGTATAAAGAGTTCGCTATAACCCGCAAGGACGAGGTAAATGACTCACGCAGTAAATCTGTCGTTCATTTCATGAAAAGCACGAGTAATAAATTGCTCATCCGAAAGAGAATCATCATCGTCCATCCAGGCCAGTTGGGTGGGTTCAATTATTGCCTGGACATTTGATTTGAAAAGTTCCCGCCAGCCTGGTCCTGGTACGCCTTCAATAGGAGCTGAAACGTCTGTACCATCTGCGGCCTTCTTTAAAGATGCTTGGCGATCATCGAGTTTCGCCAGAAGGGCCGCATATGTTCCCTTTTTATTGTCTGCACCAAGTGCGCCTATGATGAAATCGACACTTTGTTTATCGAGGATAGACACGATCTGGATCAGATATTGTTGACTGAGAGCCTAAATATGCGCTGAGTCTACAGAACCCCTCAACGAGGGATACCACTCACCCGCAGAGTCTCTCCTGCGTCACCCCATTTCTCTGCGCGTAGTAGCAATCCGATTTGTGTCACGTCAGGTTGTGAAGTCGAGATTGCAAAAGGTACCTCCACCACGTCCTTGAACGCTGCATCAAACGCTTCCCAAGCTTCACTTGGACCCGCTTGGAGTCGAACTGTGAAAAGTCGTGATCGAATAGACTCGATAGGAAGACCGCGGATGGGCAATAGTGGAAGAGCAGACAAAATAGCAACTCCCAATCTCGCCAGAGCCCGAGCCCGTATAGTAGCAGAAGTAGCACACGAAGGTGATAGCAAGTGATCCAAGCTGCGCTCAGCTACCATAAAGATAGAACGGATTAAATCTTCAAGGTACCATTGTGCAAGTAGCGGAGGATGGAAAGTACGGAGGCATAGTTCTAACATCAATGTTAGAAGGGACGGGACTTCAGGCAGATTCCCCACTTTGATAAAAGGGATGTCTTCAGGACACTACCGTAATGTACGCCATCAACTCATACACCGGACCAGACCATACAGGGTACATACGTCGGTCCGACTAGCATCCCATATCCTAGGATTGCCTGCCAAACTTATGCGGAGTGGGAATGCTACTACAGGGGAGAGCGCTAGTAGATCTTTCCAAATCGCATAAACGTGAATGTAACCGGGGATCGAAGAGAAGAACGCACCATTGGAAATCGCCAGACAGCCCGAGAGTATCCGGCGGAGAATCTCGTGAGGCAATGTAATTTTATTAGTAGGTTCTATGACAACGATACCACCCAATGATCGTAGAATGGCCACGGCCGTGGTGACCGTCTTGCTCTGCAATTCTGTCGGGCTTAGGTATCGCTCCTCCTTCACAACTGTGATACCCCTCCAAGAATCAAGAACCAAGCATAGTTGAATTAATCGATTCAAAACGCTAGGAGCGAAATCTTCCGGGCGCATGAACAATTGCTCAGTGCGTGTTGTTGCTACCTCTAGGATCTCCAAAGACGTCTGGGTAATGCTCAACTTCTCGTGCATGGCATTCCAAGGTATTTCATCTAGAGGCGAAAAAGATGACAGAAAGTTTCCAATAAGCCCAGAGACCATGGAACACCATTGTTTGTCCAAACTCTCTCTGGTGAGGGGCGGGTCATTTGATGTTAACCTCTCCAGCAGTGTTTGAAGGAAGGTGTGGAATTCGCGAGGAGTGGCATTACCCGATTCATCATGAAAAGTGGGAAGTGGTGCTTGTATCGAGTCCTCTATGCTCATGCTCGCATTTGGTGGGGTGAGTTCCACAGGTTGCAAGGTAATAATAGTAAACGAGTAGTAAACGCGTCGCTTTTACGCGCACACGTGATCATTGCAATTACATTAATGTCCTGACACGTCCAGGTGCATTTAATTTTAACGCGTCATCGTACTGCTCCTGCGGTGACCATTCAATTTGCGCATAATCCAGTGGACAATGAAGAGAAAACAGCTCCAAATTAAGTCGACTGCAATCATAAGGGACTGACATTACTTCCGTCCGGACCGTTTTTTTTCCTTCGTCTTCTCTCTTTCCATGGCTTTCTCCTCCGCCCGTTCTGATTCCAACGAACCGATCACCCTCTTCATACGCTGATTATATGCCCTGTCCTTCTCCTTCTGCTGGTTTTGCTGCTCTGAAGCAAGGAAGCGCGCATCCTTACGGAGTTCACGAATAGCACCCTTCTTCTCCTGCTTGTATTGCCGACGTAGTTTTGCAGCCTCGTTCCGTTCGTGATCAGGGTCGCGATTGCGCAAGTAGTTGGACGACGATTGCTCGAACTTAGGCACGTAGGTAGGTATGGGTATAGGCTTGTGTGCTTGGAGCATGAGTGGGCGGCGCGCTTGACGAGAGAACTTGAGCAATCGCCTGATAGTATCTTTTATAGAAGTGAGGCGTTCCTAAGAAACTCTGAATATACAGACATTAGAAAGAAAGTTGCAAAATATGACATACCAGTAAACCTTCAGGGAAGCTTTGCGAGCGAACACCGTCAAGGAGCCTTAAGATGGGATCGTACAGTTCGATAAAACCATCTAAACTCTTGTACATATCCGCGAAACGATCCAGTAGCTCAAGGGATAAGCCTAATAAATTTAGCTTCCCTTGTTCGCTGGTGTCAGTATCACTAAGTAGCTGTGGGAGATTCGGCTTTCCCAAAGTTGTCTTTTTCATTTTGCTAAAATCAATCGCCAAAGACGCACACTGCTTTGACCCGAAATCTTGACATGGGAAGAAGCCAGGTAAAGATGACTTATCCGCGAATGTATGCGGCGCCAGATGTAGCACGGAGTTCGCCAAGAAGTTGACCGTCTCCGGCACGATTCGCTTGGATAACGACTCGTATTGGAGGAACAGCGAGCAAAGGAACGCGCCGCTCGCTAGATCTTGTATTGACCTAACGCGTCCAAGCCCGATGTAAGCCCCCATCAGCATACGAGCCACAGACACAACATGATGATTCTTGTCACTAGTCGGCCATATCTCTCCTATTACTCGTAGGAGAGACAGTTCTGGCAAACCCGGCCATGTTTTCGCGTCCAGTTGGGTCGCTCCTCGCGACAAACCCCGCTTGAGATTCTTATGCATCAGGGTGAGCTTCGAGACGAAATGCTCTGCTGACTGAATGGGGTATGATTTTGTCAGCGCATAGAGATGAGGGATCAGAGAAGCCAAAAGGGAAAAGCGTGGAGTTGAAGGCGAAGTGATGTATAGGACGTGGTCGATGAGCACGCTGGTCAAACCCTAGGATGCAGAGTTTAATGTCGGTGCCAGCACGAGGTGAACAAACGTAACGAACCTGCAACTTTAACTTGTTGTCTTCTGCAAGACTGGGGTGATGCAAAGTCCGCATTCGCTGAACAACAGTGGGCACATCCGCATCATCGATCCCATCAATGATTTCCAGGAATTCGTCGTGGTTAGACGGACACGGAAACGTAAATGGTAACTCTTTGGTCCGGTAGGTTTTCGATCTCGTTCGGTGCGTCATGCCTACAAGAGCCTCAGAGTCTCCCTCTTCAGCTTCTGGATCTTCAGAGTTCTCAGAGTCAATCGACGCGCTGTCAGCTTCGTCTTCGCTGCTCTCCTCTCGCTCTCGCTCATCTGCATCTTCCTCCTCGTCAGCTTTGGTATCGTCTCCCAATCCCATACCCAACCCATTCCATTCTCCTTCCTCATGAAAATCATCATCTAGATCGTCCCCACCGTGTCCTTTTGTCAGGTTCTTCTTGCCTGACCCCTCCTCGTCACTCTCTTCAGGCTCTCCATTCATCCGTCGTATCCGTCTACGCTCCGCCTTCTCCAAAGATTCTTTCTCTTCCGCCGCTATTTCCTCCTCTGTCTTCGTCCGGTCTTTTGGTTTTGCGCGCTTGTCGAACGCTAACTCCCTTACAATTTGATCATACTCCTGGTCCTGTGCAGAAAGCTTGGTGGGCGTAGCAGCGATTTGTGCGCTATGTTCCCCTGGAGTCCCTGAAGGGTCAGGAGCATAAAGTAGAGAGCGTAAGGAATCAAGTTCCTGGTCGAGCTCGCGACGAAGAGTTTCGTCCTCTTCCTGTTGCGCTTGCCGTTGCATCTGTGAGGGGCAGAATGTATGTCTGAAGGGGGATGGAAGGAGAGATTATACACACCTTATATATTTTGCTCTTTGCGATGACCTCGTCCATTACCTCTGCTTTAGACTTCTTCCGAGCAGGCTACATACACAACGTCACTTAGGCATCAAGAACCTGAGAGGTAACATGACCAACCTCTTCGTCCTCATCCTCTGCATCATCTCCAAAACCTCCAAAATGACTCCTCCGTACCGTGTCGCGATCAAGCTGGCCTCTGTCTTCGTCATCTTCGTCATCTAGTCCGAGCCCGACGTTGTCGAAATCATCCAGTTTAGATAGACTTTGTCCATAATGCGTGAGCTCATCTTCATCCTCTAGATTGAATATTTCCCCCTTAGAAACACGCTGTTGTTCTCGCGTAAATCGCTCCAGCATGCGTTCCTCGGGTGTCATAGTCGGATCGTTTTCACCAAACCGACGGTCGAGAACACCACCTGCATGATTTTTCCCTTCAAGCTCCTTCAGTAGCGTCTTTTTTCGCTGTTCCATTGATTATAAAGTGCATTAGAAAGTAGACATGGAATCCATATATCTCAGAGCGCACCTGCTCTATCCCAGCTTGCTTGCTCTGGGCGGGCCTACCCGTGACACCAGCAATCTTTCTTCCACCTACATCATGCTTTAACTTTGTGACTTTTACGTCGAATGGATTCAACTTTTGGTGTATCTCCTTTAGTTTCGCTGCTTGCTTCTCCTTGTCCTTTTCATCTGGTGCCGTGCGCTTCCTTTTTTTGCTGTTCTGCGGAGGTCGCGAGAGTCCTGCTTGGTTGAGAGCTGCTTTAAGCTGAGATAGTTGGGACCCCTTAGCCATGGAGGAGAAAGATATGTAACAAGCACAGTATCACAGGCAGAACTGAAAGCGTTCACCGAATGTCGCAATTTGTCAATAGATCTGAATCTCGATCACCGACTGAGCGTCCGTTATGGAAACGCGGAGTCCTTACTCGCTCCAACTCAGTCTTTTGTTTTATACTCCTGATTTATATTCCGTACCTAGAGATACATGCAGAGTGTGTAGACTTGAGCTACTTAAATATCATTGGAGCGGTATGCACTCCTCACCGTTAGACCCTAAATTTTCTCCGTTACTGAGCAAGTAAGATTGGCGCCTGGTCGTTGGCAGTGTCACCCCCCGCATATCTATTCGGAATAGATAGGGAAGCTTGAGGGAATCCACAAAACTACACTACTAGCCCACGACATGATTGTATTGCCCTCGACATGCTGATTGAAGTAGTAGCCCTAGGAGACAACAGTAGAAGACTTGGTGACAGGCCTTATTTAAGGACAATGCGGTCGTCCAATAGGTTCAACCACTTATAATTACGTAGTATTTTGTATCAAATTCAAGCTCTTGGGCCAACACTATCTGCGAGTTCGAGTGGCGGCCGGTTGAGAGCTTACTAATTGACACAATAAATTCACTTCTCAACTATACAATATGAATAACTCTATGCTTATGCTTAAATTCGGTAAACAATCTTCTCTCCGCTATGTTTGCTCTCTCTCATGAACTGCAATCCGTCCGGGATCGCATAAAGGCCGCCCTCCCAGAGCTTCACTTTATTGGGCTTGATTGCGCCAGAACTCACAAGCTGTGGGACCTTCTGAAGGAACTGGGCCATGTGACTGCGGTCCTCAGGCGAGGGCGGATAATGTCCGCCCAATTTAAATTCTCGTCCAAGGGAGGTATATATCAAGGTAACTGCGCACGCAAATGAGGTGAGGTAAACATAATGAAGACCATAAAACACTTACACTGAACCTTGACATCCTCACGCAACTTTTGGGCGTCACTCGAGGGGCCCAGGATGACAATTACTTCGCCGCCGCTAGACCCGAGAGTTTGCACCGTCAACTTCTGAGTGTCTACCTGAGAAATCGTGTCGAAAGCGTAGCGGAGCGAGTTCTTCGTCGTATCTTTTATTATCCTAGTAACGGCATCGGGATCCCGGTACTGGAAAATATACCCGACCGGTCAGTTCTATTCAAGAAGAGGGTGTCGTTACATACGTCAAAGACTACGTCTGCACCATATGACTCGCAGATCTCATGGTTTTTAGGTGAGGCAGCGGTCGCAACTTTGTAGCCTGCATGATGGGCAAGTTGAATGGCGTACATGCCAACAGAAGCTATAAACGCTAAGTAAACTCTTGAAGGATAACACGAATGAAGGAACCTTACAGCTCCCTCCATAGACGAAGACCCATTCCTCCTTGGATACTTTGCTTGGTGGTTCGACAAGGCCAAGGCGAGTGGGATGGAACAGGCCTTGTACAGCAGTCCAGAACCTGACATCGTGGAGGATAAGTAACGGAGGTGCGTGAGCGTAGTTTCCACTTACGCGCATCCCATGGTAGCTGCCTCCTCATGTGAAAGTGTGCCGCTTGGAACCTTCCAAGCAAGATCCGCGTCTGTCTTCACGTATTCTGCGAACGCCCCTCTATCCTTGTATGTCCCTCCCTGGACAAATCCAGCGACATGGTCGCCAACAGAGGGCGTAGTGACATATTTGCCGATAGCAACCACGTACCCTGACCAGTCACAGCCGGAGATGGTACCAGCGTTAGTAACGCGGTCAACATCTAGTTAGATGGCAAGATGAGCCATGAGCAAATAGCCATATGCGAGGGAATGCGTACATTGCCAGTCAGTTGGATTCTGCGCAACGGCAACAGTCTTGACGAGGATCTCGCTATCGCTGATGGTGGGCACCGGTATTTCTTGGACCGCGACAGTCTTATCAGGCTGCGTAATCAAAGCTTTCATAGTCTTTGGTATGCTTGTTGTAGACATGGTCGAGCAACACGCTGCCTTGGCTAAGATAAAGGTTCGAGAGGGATTGGTAAGGTGAGGGGGTGGTGGGCAGAGGTTTTTATATTGCTTACGGCGATGAACGGCAAGCGAGGGACTGTCACATACTATGATGTCAGACATGGTTTGCTTATGAACGCAGCGGCCTCATATGGGTGAGTTGCACGAAACACAAGACAACCCCTGTCTTATTCAGCAATCGATATGTATACTGGATGTGAGTAGGGAAAGCCTATATGTCTGGCTGCGACTCGTCATGGGAGTCAGTGTTGTGTCAGTCGGCGACTGTGACCTTCATACGACCGCGGCGGCTGAGCGCTGTCTTTGCCCATCATCTAAGTGCGACCCTCGGTACAATCGGACCGCCCGGTGGCGGAATACCTGAGGTGTTAGTCCTGTGACTTACGTTCAACATTATGTTTGAATAGGATTAATATTGGAACGAGAACGCTCCTCGACGGCTGGTTTGGGGGGTGTGAACTGTCGTGCGGTCATGAAGGGAGCGCCGGGAAATGCCGAGGCTGCACACGACCTGGATAATGCACGCCTGACTTGATTCAGACTATAATGTGCTTTTTGCTTTTTCCGAATCTCAGAGCTTTTATTTTAGACCCTGACGCTCGTCAAACTCCACCTCTTTCGTTCTTCTCCTTGCACAATGGTCAAATGTGCTAAAACTGAGGTGTTGGACAAGTCAGCGGTATGTACTTGTGTTGCGAAGGTCACAACTCCTGAACACTTACTCCCGAAGGCCACGGATGCAAGCCGCTCATCAAGCAACAGCCCCCGCAAAGCTCACTGCTGTCAACATTGCCGTCGACCACGTCTCAATCATCCTCGTTCTGGGTGCCCTTTTGTAGATCCGCCTATTCCTGCCTTCGACCACCGGTCTTCTTGCGATCCTGAACTTGCGGGTGTATTTGAAGGGCTGAAGCTGGAATCACCTGCGGACGGAAAGAAGCGCAGGGGTCGGCGCCCGGTGCCCAGCAAGCCTCAGGCTCAAGACGAAATCCGGACCACACACACTCCCGCAGCCATGTCTTCAAGGGAGCCAACGCCAGAGACGACGACAGCTGCCACATCGGCTTCTGCGTCCCCGGACGATGGTTCCACAACAAGACCAGCTACGCCGTCACCAGAAAGGCCTCGTCGGGCACTGCGGTCCCGACGGCTTGTTCCTAGCCTGAGTCAGCAGGAGCAGCAGATATTTCTGGACCATGTTAAGCAGACAGCTGCGGGATACGTCACCATTATCAAGTACAGCGTCGATGGCGTCTCTGACATCCTTGAGGGTGCCAGGAAGGTGGGCCTCCGGTGTGAAACTATACCTATTATTGGAGAATTGGCCCACGGAGATACTGCGTTGGTAGTCCTGGGTAGAGATGAGGGTGTTGTGAAGGCAATCGGAACTCTCGGCAAAGACGAGAAAGAGGCTATGGGCACGGCGATGGAGAAGGAGGTTGAACGGGGAAAGTATCCCGCATTAGTCACTGCATATGGTGCCGGTGCACTCTCGGGTGCCCTTGCCGCCTGGACTGGCCTGGCGTTTGCGCCGCTGTGAGATTCGATCCACGGTGTAGTGTAGTGATTAGTGGTGGAATTGTCTGTGGCACCTGCAGTCAGCCACCCGAATCATGAGTGGTGGTGGTGTTGGACAGTTTCTTGGTATTCTGTAGCTTCACTGTAGTCTAATATATGCCAGACGAGATTACTATCTTTACTATACTTGAGCGGCCGGCCATACTGCTTGACGTTGAGTTGATCGCCTTGAAATGCCGCATAGGACTGCCACCAAGATGATGGATCTGGCACACATCAGGTTGCCCATTTTGCACTTCGATTCCATGCATTACAATTTGTCCAGTCTGGTGGGCATTGTTGCCAGAGCTACTGCGCCATACCTTGTTCCCTCCCATGTCCTACGACCAGCCACAACAGTTCGACCTCCCGTTGTCCCCAGAGAGAGACGAGACTGGAGGCGACGACCTCCCCACCTACGATGATCTCGCGACCCAACATGGCCCAAATTCCAGGTAAGTCTCTGCGCGAAGCGAGCCCAATCACCACTTCGTGGCTGATCTTCTCTCAGATTCGGTCGATGGAGACAGTGGATAGAGAAAAGGTAGTGTGCGATTGCTAAAGCTCAATGTTCATTTGATGTACCACTTTCTGCAGAGCTGCCGAACGATATGCGGATGTGACTCCCGATGAATTAGAAAGACGACGGGCTCGTGGATGGGGTATTCAGGTGAGTGTTACGTCTTTGTGGAACGCTCCTCAATAAGACAACGTTACCCACCTAGGCGGGCGATGCAGAGCCAGATTCAAAGTATTCCTCTGAAGCGTCGTCACAAACGCGAACTTTCCAACCAGAACAGCTCCATGTGCAAACCCACCTTTCTGCATCTCAGATACCTGCATCTCCTGCACTACCATCAGAGCCCTCGCCACCCGCAGCACTTATACCAGAAGTCATCTCCCCGTCGCGTCTCCAGCTATGCCAATTTGGATCTCGTTTCCTTCCTCATACGACCTCGCCGATACGGTGCCTGCTGCCGATACTCAACGACCAATTCTTACTCATTGGACACGACAATGGTCTTTCCGTTCTTGATATGTTTCCCAGGGAGTGGACCGACCAGGGAATCATGGAAAAGGGTCCTGCCGACGCGGAGATAAGACACATCTGGGAAGGCGAAGCGTAAGCGTATTTTAGCTCTTTGAACCACCCAGACTTAGAGCCAGTGCCTATTAGAGTGTACCAGATGTCCATTCTCGAGAACGAAAGCACCGGCCAGGGCACACCGCAAGGTGTCGTCCTCGCACTGGTAGGCCCTGACTTTGATCCGACAAAAGAGCAGGAGGGCATCCGGACGCTGCGGATGTACAACCTCGCCAGCCTCGTCAGCTTGGCAAAGTGGGCGGTTACAAGAAAGGTGGGCCTCTTCGGTCCCACCGTGTACGATGTGCAATCTCATGGAACTCTGATCGTATTAGATACAACAACCGCTGAATCTTCGCCGTTTGCATGGCTCAAACAGACTTGGCCACACCAAGCGGCAGAACCGCCAGCAGCCTAGCTTGACAAGGGGGCTCAGGAATCTCGTTATAGATTCGCCTATTGTGCAACCGCAGTCATCATCGGATGCGTCCACAGAACCACAGGCATCTTATTCAGATGTGGCCGACTCGCCCATGTACTCGAAGCGCCTTCCACCACGGCCGTCTGAACGTTCGGACTCGATCGACTCACAGCGCTCTTGGGAGTTTGTGGATGACATGCCGTTGCTCTGGGCTGCCCACTATACGCCTCTCGCTTCCGCCGGATCGCGGCTGCTCAATACGTCCGTACTCTTCTACGACCTGTGGCGAAACGAAAATCAACGCAGTCGGGGAGGTGCACTTCTGGCGGTAGCAACAAAGTCTAATATTTTTTTGTACGAGGCCCCGAAGGGTGAGCGGGCGTTCCGACTCATTAAGGTATGTCTTCCGAGTCAAACCGCACAATGTCATTCTGAATGGACGATGTCAAACCACAGGAATTCTATACCCCTCTGACCGCCCGCAGCATTACTTTTGTTCAACAGTCTGTTATGGATACCATTTCTCGGAGTTCGTCTGACAGCTTGCCCCGTGCGGGCGGTCACTCCCAGCGACATTCGCGCGTCGTCTCGCTAGGTATAACTGGCACCCGCTATCCCAACCAGCTCAGTCTATTTGTCATATTCGAGAAAAAGGCGGGCATCATTCGCATCGCGGACTCTGCAGTCGGGGAGGTTGACCTGTACGAAGAGAGCGGTGGACTGCAACAGTTCCTCTCAGCAGCCAACACGAATCCGTCCACGTCGCGAAAGTCACGAGCTTCGTGGGACGGTGGTCGTGCATTCACTAAAGAGCACCGGGGCTCTTGGGTACCACCAGCCAAGTTCACCATTCCCGATACCGCAAATGATTCGCTATCCAAGAGCATGTACGTTCTCACACGAGGTAAACAATCGCATATCGTCCCGCACCCCCTGCCTCCATGTATCTCAGTGCTGCCTCCCTACCGCATTTTGGTATGGTCGTCGCCGCCCACGCGCGTCAACTGCAGAGTCTGCATGCCATCACGCGGACCGCCACCCTTCTTGCAGATTGTAGCGTTTGGCGAAGAGGGCCTCGAAGTAATCGAAATTCCCCTTCAATCGCTCTCGGAACCAGAGCGGAAGGGCAAGAGACGCGAAGACGATCCCGTCTGGCGTGCAATCTCGGTGATCGGTGGCGACACAGGCTTCCTATGTGCGGGCGGGCACTGGAGTCGGCCATTTCACCAACTACTCGCTCGGTCCTCGTCTGCGACAAGTACTGACTCAGTCGATTCCAGCACGAGCTGGTCATCCCATGCGCTTGCGGAGAAAATGCGTGTGCACGAGGGCATCTACGGCTGGGTGTGGAAGGGCCTAGAGGACTGGCGAGTGTTCTGGGTCGGAGGTACAGGTGCTGAACCTAAGGATGAAGACAACGAAAGTAATGTATGAGTACATCTGAGGACTAAACTTCCTATAGCTGACCGCTCCATTATGTACAACCGCATGTAAATATTATAGTCTCTGTCCACAAAAAGCATATGAAGCGATAGATACAGTAGGAGAGGTACGACAGCTACGACGTTGCATGAGAATCCGATTGATTTCCGCGCAAAACGGTAAATGATTTTCGTTCTTGTTCTGCAGCAGCACTCGATGAGCCCGAAGGAGGCACACCAGGCCGCTGTTTCCTGACGACGACGAAGGAACGGCCAGTATCCTGGGCAGGGGCGTCCGCCATGGCCATGAGGTCCCCCTCGCTCATACGGCGACTCTTGCGCCTGTTGTACCACCGCTTCTTCGGTGCTGGTGCGTCCTCCAGGCTATCCGCAACCTGAGCAGATCCACTCGCAGCAGGACGAGCGTTCAAGAGAGCTGAAGCATCCTCGATGATGGCTGTCTGCGACTTTGTGCGAATATGCAATGAAGGTGCAGCACCGGGCGGGAGGACATCTGCTTTCCTCCCTACATCAGCGATAGACGGTGTGGGAGGTGGCGAGTATTCCGTTGGTGCAGAAGTCTGCGCCAGGCTACTTGGAGCATGTCCCTTGCGTGCTAACGACGGAAGCGCATGTGTCGAGCCCGACGCGATAGCATATGGTGATTCGAAATGAGCACGCCCACCTCCAACACGAGCAAAACCGGACTTCGGCGGCTCTGGCATACGCGGCGAGTCGTCCACAGGTCCGTACCCAGGGCCAGGGAACGGCTGCCATGCACCCATGATGAATCCTGTCTCATCATCGCTCTCCTCTTTGTATGGCTGTAAAGCGTGCTCTGGTCGTAAGAATGACGGGGGCCCTGATCCCGGCGGCGTGGGCCTTGCCAATGGAACTGTAGACGGTTGCTTAGCGAGATGTGCCAGATTGTTCCTCGGACGACTAGCACGGCGAGGCCTGCGAGACCCACAGCACCCTAACAGCCCGAGAGTCCCGAGCAAACCACTGTCTATTACGTGTTTGCTTCGCTGGAAGCCAACACCCCAACAAATTCTGATGAATGCCTCAATGAGCTTCACGAAAAGCATCAAATAGAAGGCCAGGTAGATGAGCCCCAACAAACACAGGATCGCATATGCGATCCACTGAGCAGGTCCGGAAGCAACGGATACCTGCGGGTGCCAGATGAGTACGTGTGGATAGTGAAGGATAGATATGCACTGACTATAGGCGTTAAGATGACAAGCAGCACAGCAATAACGATTCTTGCAACACAGAACAAGAAGCTGATGAGTCCCATACTGGCGCCTTGACCCCAGGGCAACCAGACGCTAGTACCGAGGGCAGAGATCACCTCGACCACAAGAATGATGATAGCTTGTGCTGTACCGCTCTTCTGGCCACAGCCTATCGTGATCCCGAACACAAGATTTGTGGCGAAAAGCAAACACGCGAATAGCTGTGAACCGTGTCGATAGTGATTGTAGAGTGGCCCGAGGGACAGAAGAGTCCATGTCTCGTCGTAAAGCTTGGTAGTGTTAGTGAGAGATAATCGGACAACCAGGAAGATAGGGATAAGGATAGAAAGCACCGCAAACGAGATTGCAGCAAGGATGATGGAGCTGAGTGACGCTTGTTGTCGACCGGAGGTCATCTGGTAGCACGAGAAGATGGTGACCGGAAGATGGAAAAGAATCAAGATCCTGACCAGATTGCCTTGTAGAACACTGCCGTGGTACGATACAAAGTTCGTACGCACCCGCCACCACGGCCTACCTGAGTGAAAGAATGTTGAGCGGAACAGAAAATGGCTATTCGTAGATCTATTCTCGTCCGACGGGATTTGTCCGACGCCGTCCAGTATGTCTTTGCTCGCTGATGAATATCGAGGACTTCGGCTGCCTCCGATCCCCGACCCTGAGCTTTCACCACCATGGATGAACAGCGAGACGAGAGCATCAGATCCCCACACGATAGCGCTGAGCAAAATCGTGCCTCCAATTATAGCGAGGAAGAGACTGAGGCATATCCCGAATAGATCTTGCGGGCGAACTCCAACAGCCCAGGCGAACGACTCGAGCCCAGATGAAGCATCGTCTGGGAGTTGAAAAATCAGATTCGGCGCATTCGCAACGATATAGACGGGCGACGATGCATTGTTAAGCTGAGACGCAAAGTTTGAAGGAGGGTCAAAATTTGGCACATTGAGGGGATCCCAGCGAGCGTGTGCGCCTGTAGAGCCCTGCGAAATTGTGATGTCTGACAACTGTCGATTAACGAAGGCTCAAAAAAATTAAGAAATGACCTCACTGTACGACAGGGTGGACCATGCGGTTTGTGCCAGTATAGGATCTGTGCAGATATTAAGATGCAGTCAAACCCACAATATAACATAGCAAACATACAAATGAAGGTCGGCCACTGAACAGCGACCATTCCAATCGCTGCGCACCACTGCGTATGGAAGATAATATCTCTTAACGATGGCGTGCCTACACAGAAAAATCAGCGCGCCGACCGCCGCTTAACGAATCATACTTACAGAACCTCATTAGCGCAGGAGAACTGGCGAGACGTTCACCGCTTATAGCGCTTGCAAGTATGAATCCAGCACTCTCTATTCTTCCCCAGAGTCCAGGACCGATCCGAGTTGAACCCCTCCCCCAGGCAGAAGCCAAGCGCGCTATACCCACTACCAGCCAATACGCGATCGCTAGCACAACCGTGACCCAAAAGATTATGTATCCGTGCCCATACACAGAGCCCAGCGGACCAGGGTCTAGAATTGTCGTATTCAAGTTCATACAGAATAATTCATGCTGTAAAGGGTCCAAAGCGTAGAGGTGCGTGTCAAACGTCGCCAGTTCATAATTGCTAGGGAGATCCGCTGTCGTAGAAAACGTGAAAGGCCCCGGTAGGAATGGGCAATACATTCCTTGAGAATCATTGGAAGGCGGAGATAGTGAAGAGGGCGGTCGTAGTGAGTCGCAGAACTTTGAGTTGTTGTTCCAAACCTGGAAAGTCAACATCTGCACGGTGGTGAACAGTGTCGCTGCAGATTTTCATAAAAACGCGGCTGGGAAACATCGCCTATACACTCACTTGCATACTCCTCTGAAGAGTTGGTGCTCTCCGCCGCAGCTAGAATCTCCTGAGGTGTCTCACCAAGAATTGTAAAGTTGATGTACTTGTCCCCCGTATCCCGTTGTAGAACCTGCGCGTAAACATTGGAGATGTTGAACTTGTATGAGGTGTTGCTACCGGAAAAACAGTCCTGATACTGTAGCTGGGCTGGTTGAGCATGAGTGGGATAAGTTAGATGTAATAGGGAAAGACACAGGAAGGGAAGGAGGTGGTGAAGAGCCATCCGATAGCAGAAAAGAAAGTGACCAGACATGATGGATATGAACGCCCCTCAATGGTCGTCGTTGTCGTGGTGTACGTCGGCGCCAGGCGTAGACATGCCTCAAGGCGGGCGGTCGAGTGAGGGAGCGGCGACCCTCGCCGCTCCCATTTGGCACGTGACAGCTATGCAATCGGTGGCTCTCCGCTACGTCGACTTGCGACTCGAGACCAGCGGGACTCGAGACCAGCTCCAGAGCTCGGTCCGACTTATCGAGAGCCAACCTCCTCCTAGCTTGTAACATTCAAAGTGGCGGGCGCTGTGGTTTCTGACTCTTAGCTAGGAAGTTCGACACTTCCCAAGTTCGTCTTCCATGCTGCTCTGTGACAGAATTCATCCCGGGCCGGCGGGTGTTGGTTGTGACAACCCTGATCCTTGACGAATTGTCAGAAACTTGAACCACGACTTGGGACTTCGTCGCCATTCTCTGCACTATTGGTTCCTTCGTCAGGCCACGGGCGCGTTGTGGCGTGCTCCTGAGAGCCTTAGGTGAATATGACAACTCAACTCTTTAAAGACGTTGCGAAATCCTAAAAGTTAACATACTACGGGTCAGGTTTATACCGGGATCTCATTGACGCAACGCCGCCCTCCCGCCGCGGTGAGATGGTAGTTATGCAATGACCCTGCATTCCAATGCCACACAGGTGGCATATGGCAGCTAGGTCTCCTTTACACCGTTGTGTCTATGCTGACCTTTAGAGGTTGTGTCCGTGTGGTAGATCGATGTGCGGCGCAAAATCGACATGGGTCTGGCAGGCACACTTCCCATGCCCTCACAACCCCATCGAATGCTGGCAGTAAGTTCCTTGCTCTCAAGCAGCCGATACTGGTTCCGCTCGTTCCGTCCGCAGACTCTTCCTGTTTCCAGACGGGAACCGTGCATGCCTGCAAGGCAATGCCGTTAGAGACGACTGTTCTAATATTATCCCTAAAATTACTTCTCATGATAGAGAGTCCAGAGACATCCGCCTCCTTCGATCATTCAGATATTTGATGTCCATGAGCAGTTGTGGGATCATGATATCAATGGATTTCATGCAACTGCCTGAAGAAGACAATCCGCACGTAAGCTTCTTTAGCATACCGTTCGTTGACTCTTGATCAACAATATGCAGTACCTTTTGGGGTACGCTTGGCCATCATATGTCGCAACTGCAGGTTTGGCTGTAAAGCTGGAGTCACTATTTACTGTGTACTTGACAGGAATTACAGTGCTACGCTGTGCGTGAAATGGCATGCCGATTTCCCGGTTTCCCCGCTCTACCGCCGTTATCTTATCCGTGGATTCTTTTCGCAACACTCATAGGTCATCGTCTCGTCTCAAGGGACAAGTCTCCATTGATCTGGGTATCAATTCACCTTCAACTCTCGCGTATTTTCTTCACTCACGACGGTTATCGGCGGAGTCGGGAATTAGAGCGTTCGGAAGCCGGTCACACTCATTTCCCTGCGGGCCCGCTGAAATCGCTTACCTGGCCTGCCATGTCCAATATTTTCCCTATGCTATTGGTTCGCACGACCCCATTATGTCGACCTCTGCTTGATGACCGTACTGGCTAGCTGACGTCCAACCAGCGGCAACCCTCCGATTGCCCAGCATTTTGCATTCCCATCTATCCAGCATTTCATCACAAGTTCAGACAGACAGTCCCATCCGAGCCTCCATCACAGATGATGCCCTGCCTCTTCGGTTTATGGCAGGTCTGGTCCAGCCCCTCGTCCCCTCGTGCGAAGCGGTGTTGACCTCCGTATGTGTATCTTCGCGGGCCTGTCCGCATGTATGAAAGGACCTCGTTCACACGTTCCGAAATGATCCCGCTTCGCGGCTGTCGGCGGCACGAGCCCTATTGAGCATGTATACGTTCCTGTCTCTAATGCGAATCTCGTGGTCCGGTCAGACCCATGCGACAGCTTGTTGCTATATATCCGGATAGAATCATACATCGGCGCGACGGACAGTGTCACATTGCACGGTGCCTCATATGCGCCACAACGGCGTGCGCCCATCCAAAAATCTCACTGACTAAAATAATGGTGCGGCGGGCGACAGTTTGGCTGCCGGCCGCTCAAGATTCAAGATGACGCGGAGTGGAAAGATTCTGCATGTGACAACCGCCACAGGCAGTCTGCGACATGAATATTGAGTTCTCGATTGAGGGGTAAGAAGCACGACGGAAAGAAGCAAGGAACACGACGGAGACACTAACTCGGAACGGTATGGCCTGAGCAAAACGGCTAAACTGGTGGAACTGCTCGCGCACGGTTCGCAGACTAATGAGGTGTTGGCAACTCAGCTTGCGGAGACGATAGGCAGACCCATCGCTTGCCGGCACCAACGTCCGTAGCCTGTGCACGACGGATCTTTGCTGGCTATAGGTTGCTCGTTTTGCCGAACGATGTGCTCATAGCCTCCTCCATTCATGAGCACTGGTAGGGCGCTGACCGGAGCTCGAGATCACATCTTCTCAAGTTCTCAAGTTCTACGGCACAACGTTAACGGGATACACGTGGGCCTCGTGCAGGGCGTATCTCGGGCCCGTGCACTCGCTAGTAACGTCGCATGTTCGTGCAGGGCGGTCAGAGGGTACCACGGTCTGTCACAGTTGCAGGTCTAGAAGAGGGCGAAAGGGCGCGGGGTTTGACAGACAATCGAAGCATATTGCCGTGGGAGGGAGGAATGCGCCCGTTCGCATGGAATACAAACGCCATGCGGGGAAGCGTTGAATCAGTCCCCAGTTTCTTGAAGGCTTGAGGAACTCTACCAAGCAGCCTTGCTGGATGAGCGACGATCGAGGCCAGCCACCAAGCATGTCCGCTCGCCACTTCGCGTTCATTCGTCTTCTGAGGCGACACCGCCGCTTCCAAAACACCGTAAAACAGCACAAGCTGGAAAATAATGATAGGCTGCAGTAGGTGAGTAACAAATTTTCAATGTAACAGGGGCACCGACCAGTCTGCCGTAAAGGGCGTCTCGCCGAGTCGATAGGGCGTGATTATATCAGCCTCCCCCCGGTTTGCTTCCGTGCGCGCAGGCTCCCCGATCCACCGTGTTGCGAGTGTTGTTGGAAAGGCACAATAGTATTACAGGCGTTCGCGCGCAAATGCAATCATCCCGAAGATATCGTGATACTCCGTCGCTGGGCCAACGTCTGTCCATGTCTAGAAGGCTCCTAGTTCCGTGCCGCGCCCGTGTGCAATATCCATTCGGGCTCCCGCTGGGGGCGTGCGCATGATCAAACATTGACCAACACAATTTGGAGTAGAATCGCGGCGCGGACCAAAGAAGGTCCTGTAGATTCTGTTGAACCTGGCGGCCTGTGTCAGTTTGACCTCCAGGAACATACCAGAGAAGCTAGCTAGCCTAGAGCTGCGACCACACGCGCGGAAGAGGTACCACGTTCATCGAACATGTGGGAGTGGTCCCCAGGACCGTCGTGAATCCAAGCCACAGGTACGCGTTCATTCACTGATCAAGACATCCCGCCGGGTGCCCACACACCTGCCCTACACGTTCTCCAGGAAGTGTCGTTGCGAGCCTGAGTTCCTCGGGAAGGAGTTTCAATCACATTAGCATCAAGATTCAGTATCGAGCAGAGTCGCTACCAAGGCGGGACTGCACATGCGCCTGAGTCTCAAGGAGCATGCAGTAATTGAAGAGAAGAGGCCTCTCGTTCTGCGCGAGTGCGCTGCTAATTGCCAAGCTGAGGGCGGAACGAACTGGGGCCGAGGTCTGGGGCGGCCGAGGCAATTTACGCAGAACTTCGATAGCCTTTCTTTGTTCCTTGTCTTGGGCTCATTAACACTAGAGGCGCGATAGCTTATTATAGCGTTAGGCTAACAAGCTATACGCTTTCTATAATAGATATATTCCACGTGCACGGGTTTCGCAGATAAGGTAATTTTAGTTTCGCACACGCGCGGCTCTGTCATCGGGCGCTTCGTGGAGCAACTTGGTCGCTGCCGCCACCGACCTCCAGGACGACACTCGCACTTGGCTGCCTCACACTGGCTCTACGTTTGCCTAAACGACCTTCCACGACAAATGAACAACAATCTCGAAGAGGCTGCGACGGTTGCTGCTGAATACATCGCTAGTGAGTGCCTATTCTGATCCTGTCTTCTTCCGACGTGCACTTCCGTGGGCTGCACATGGCGGTATCAGGGAGGGTCTGTTTCACCCCGACGCCTGATGAGTTCCGGCGCGACTTGCCAGTCAGCTTGGGCGTGCGTACCCTGCAGAGCGCGCCCTATGCTCGTTTTCGTGCCCGCCGCGCCCCTCCCATCGCAGGCTGGCCCAATCGCTTCGATGGCCCCGCCCACGTTGGTGGATTGGGACAGCCTGCGATGGGAGGGGCGCGGTGGCCGAGGACAAGGTACCAGCCGCAGCTGACTTGCACGTTCACCCGTGTTCAAAAACCATTTTTGCGCGCATATACGGACAGCCTACTGACTGCGCCCCCGACTCGCAGGTCTCGATAACCTCCCCAGTGAGACCCAACACATCCTCGCCGAGATAAGACACCGCGACGTGCGCACGCACGGTGCGTCTGCTCGTCATTTGCTCAGATTGGGTGGGGCTAACATCTGGGTTTTGCTGATGCAATCTCGGCCGTTCACCCCCTCCGTGCTTGACTGGCTGCCCGTCCCGCCCGATCGGTTATCCGTACTCGACCCGCCGCCGGGTGGCATCATCGGTATATCCTCATACGGCACTCTCGAACGTTCTCGTGCGCATTCGCACATTCGTCATTTGTCTAAATTTATGTCTACGTACAAACCTTCCCGCGTGCGCCAGAGCTACAGCAGGAGGTGCAGAAGGAGACGTCGCGGTACATACGCCACTCGACGAAGCTGGGCGCTGGGACGACGACGCCCACGCCGCTGTCCGCGAAAGACAGCGCGCTGCCGCAGACGATCAGTGCGCACTACGCTGAGATCGACCAGCTCGCGGGGGAGAAGGAGGCGCTTGCGAGGAGGCTGGTCCAGCTCATTGAGCGGGCGCGGGCGCGGCTGGACCACGACCTGAATAAGGTGCTCGTGCTGCAGGGCGATCTGGATCCCGCGGCGCAGGTGGTGCTGAGCGGGGTGGCGGCGGTTGGGGGAGGCACGCGGAACGCGGCAGAGAAGATAAACGAGAGCCTTCGGAATGCGATTGCGATCCCGGAGGCGCCAATTGTGTCGGTTGTGAGCCCGGCACCTCCGCCTACGAAAAGTGCGTGTTGGTCGGTCTTTGTGCTGATTGAGGATGTGCTGACGGCTGGTGGCAAAACGATCATGTGGGACGCGTACCGGTGATGGGGATCGGGTTGTGTGTGCAGAGCGGAAGGTGGGCACGGCGGGGTCGGCGGGGAGCATTAAGCTGCCGAGTCCCGCACCGATGGGGGGGAGTGGTTACGGCAGTGGGCAGAAGTCGAGGCTGTCGCAGCAGGTGCATCCGCGACAGTCGCCGCTGCGGTCGCGGCGAGTTACGGCATCTGCGGGGCTGGATGCAGACGAAGACGCGGAGGGGGAGGACGATGTGGAGGATGGGATGGAGGAGGGCGGGGATGCGGAGGACAAGGAGCTGTACTGTTTCTGCCAGAAGCTGTCGTACGGAGAGGTACGTCGAGACCGGGGCGCGTGGGTGCTTCGAGCCGGAGAGGGGGATGGGATGGGGATTGCTGTTTGCTGTTTGCTGACGAGGCGCTGCAGATGATTGCGTGCGACAACCCGAACTGCCGATACCAATGGGTGAGTGTGCCACATTGAGTGAGAGTGGGGGCGGACGGGGCTGACGAGGAGACGCAGTTCCATTTGCCGTGTGTGAATTTGAAACCGCCGCTGCCCGAGAATTGGTATTGCGAGGAGTGCACGGGGAACATGAAGAAGGGGCTGGGTGGCGGGGTGGGCGCTGGGCGGAAGGGGCGGAAGAAGTGAAGAGACGGGGGAGTGGGGCGCTGGGAGGCAGCCTGGTGGGGGCAGTGGGTGGGTGTGCCTAGGAGAGACTGGCGCGGGAGCCGGGAGAAGAAGGAGCTGAGACAGGACAGGCTGGCGCGGGGAGCCGAGATTGTGGTGACTGTCGCCATGGAGTCATGAGACGCGGCAGCGGCCGAGCACCCCCCCCAGTCCAGGGATCTTCGGCGGGCCACCCAGATCCACTTTGACTCGAGCTGAGCACACACCGCACATGCCAATATATCTGTCTGTCACACGGTCACCCGTGACCCCTGCCTCGTCTTGTCCTGCCTGTCACGCACGCCCATGGGTGGGGGGG
>NW_012133169.1:0-97628 GCF_000313525.1 Fibroporia radiculosa | reverse complement strand
GAGATCCGCCGCCACTATGGTGGTGCTCCGGCCTGTCCCAGTCAGCGCCGCCAGACCGGAGAGCACGGGCACACTCACTGAGGCCCGCTTGGCAGTGCACCAACACCCCCCTCCCCTTGTCCAGCTCGGCCTGGATGAAGGCGATCGCAGAGACGAGGTGCCCCAAGACGTCGGCGTCTTCTGTGTCGTCGAGGTTGATTTGGAAGCGGATAAACGTCTGGTGCGCACCGTCCGCGCGTGCCCTCGAAGGTGGGGAGAAGAAGGACGCACCTCGTGAATGGACACCCGACCGCGCATGGCCGTCAGGACGCTGCGGATGTTGTGAGCCCTCAGTGTCTCTGCGTCGAGGGCGCTCGGCAGGTCCCCAATCCATAAATTGCTGATGATCTCGTCCATGGACATGGCTCCCGGATTGTGGCAGTGGGCAGGCCGTATGGCGAGAGAGCGCGCGCGAAAGCTTTTTCGTGTCTCCGGAAGAGGCGTCCCGTGGTGCGTCCGTGATCGGAGTCACAAGAGAGCCTGAGCGGACGAGACAGACACCAGTAACGTGGTATGTGAGAGCGATGAGCCGGTCGATAGTGCAGCAGTCGACAAAGTCTCGAAGGTATCCCGTCTGAAGATGATTGCACGTACAAGGAGATAAATTGCATCACGTGGAGATAGACTCTGGCTAAACTCAATCTTTACGATCGATTGGGTACGTGCCGCACGACTCGATCAACCCTAGCATACCCCGTTCAAAATCAAGAGATCCAAATATTCGAGTTTCAATTATTGCAAAGGAGTGGCTCTGGGTTCTGATAGTTGCACAAAAAATAACGGGATACATGCAATCTAGGTATAATCTGAGATGAAATGAGCTGTAAAGGACGTAATGAACAAAATGCGGCACTAAACGAGTGTAGTAGGAGTTGAGACCAGGAAAGCAAGCAACAATTTCCAAAATATTATGCGAATATGATGCAGATTATTAGACCCTATGATTGATCATGACCTCCAGCGGATATACCTGGTACAGTTTTCGTCGACCGCCGCGTACCAAATCGAGAAAAAAATCCAGCACCCTCGTGCGATGTCGCACTGCCCGCACGCGATCGGAACGACCATGCGGGAGACGCAGGTCGAGCAACTTCCGGAACCGCCGCCTGCAAGTGTTGATCTCGTATACGCGGCGGCTCCTTCTGAACATGCTCGTGGTGATGCTCGTGGTGATGATGGTGATGTTTGCCAGACCGCCCGACGGTGTGCCGTCCATCGCAACAAGCGCGTACATTCTCTAGTCCCTCGAAACCTCCATCCGACATGGTATCATCATGCAGTTCGAAATCGAGATCCCCCTCATCATGTGCCGGAATATGCTCATACTCCTTTGTGGGACTGTGTAGATTATCATGTTCCATCCACCGAAGGTATTCGGCTGCAGGTGTACCCGAACGTTTTCCAACAGAGCCTCCGAGAGAGATCTGCGAGTGACTTCTTTGGCCGCGAGGAGTGACATTCCAAGACTCCACGCTGAGGGCAGTTCTCGTGGTCCTAGCACTACGCTGACTCTGGGGACTCGCGATGAGATGTTGGCCATTATTCTCTTCATCTGGGAGGTCTCTGTTGATAGACATCGGGCTCAGGGGAGCAACCGGCGGTCCGCCCGGGGAAGTTGTCGGCACAGCACCTGGACGCGTCAGCAGATATTTCAAAGCCTGTGCGCGAAAATTTGAATCAGACAAATGGGAAGAAAATTACTAGGAAATGGAGCACATACATTGATCCAGATATCGTGCCTCTCCTTTGTGGGCGCGGTGAATTTCATCTCTCGCTGTGGGGTGGACACGACAACGCTGTATTGATAGATACCGGGCGGCATGGGATTGGGATCAAGTACTGAGCGCACTCCCTCAACGTACGCTAGACATCGAATGAGCTCGTGTTATACTCTCAACAGCACCCAGACTCACCGCTCTTGGCACTCGACTCAATCACGTTCGACGACCCCGGATCGGCTGAACTCCAGTACAGGGTCCGAGTATACGGATGAATCCAGACGAACCGTTTGTGTCTCGTGGATCCATGACCCTTTCCAATAGTCCGACGAGTGTACTTGAATAAAAATTCGCCGATCATGGTCTGGGTAATGGCATGAATAATTGTCGGGTCCGTCGAACCAACACTCCGAGATGAGACGTCAGCCGAGCGGTCTGTAATATTTACCGCATCTGCTAGCCTTTGGGGCTGGAAACCATGATGATCGGAAGAGATGGACGACCGCTGGGAACCTAAACTGCGACCACCAGAGTTGAGAGACGTGGTAGAAAGTTCCCGTCGCTCCCTTTCTTTAATACCGAATGACATAGACGAAGGAGTCGGGCTTGACAGCGGTGCCCGTGCGGCAGCGTTCGCGGCGGATCGGAAACTGCTTGTAGAGGGTAGTTCACGCAATCCTTGCTGAGATGGGGGCATACTGGACCCATGTTGGCGCAATCCGAAGTTTCTCCCCCCTGGAACTGAAAGGGCGCTTCCAAAGGTAGGAGTAGTCGCCCGTTGAATAAGTTCTGGAGGAGGGGGAGAGGACGGACGCGGTGGGGGTATATCGTGGGAAAGCCTCTTCTCTGGTATAAACGGAGGTGGTAGCATGCTGTTAGGTGGTGGAGGTGCCCTTGGTGGTGGCGGAAGTGCCATATTTGGTGGACGAGACTTATCGACGACGCCAGGTACAGTCGAAGGCGTTCGAGAGCGAGTGGCGAAGTCGTCAAGACCAGACGAAAGAGTGGATTCAATGGATTGACGTCGGTCTGAATGAGAAGTGCGGGGACGAGCAGTAAACGTTGCATTCGAGTCTCTGATGATAGCTATGGGTGAAGGAGCGGCAACGATGGGCATAGATGTGGTCGTTGGGCCAGCTGACGATGGCGGCGAAATGAATTGGAATTGCTGTGAATTGACCCCCACACGGTACAAATTGGGTACGGGACCAGGCGCAGGCGTAGGAGGCGCAGTAACGGGGGCGAAGGCAGGAGGAGGGACCCATTCATCTGTCTGGATCGAGATCTCCTTTAGCTCGGGTTTAGGCTCAGGAGCAGATTCAGGCTCAATGATGGGAATGTCAGCTACAATGCCGTGAGATTCAGATTCCTCAATGAAGTCTGTGAGGGTCCCCACGTCCTCATATGTAGGACCTGGCAGAGCTGGGATGGAGACAGAAGGCGATGGTAGGTCAAGAGAAACCGCGGACATGGTAGGTAAGCCTTGGCGACTGGGCAGACGGGAGGCGACAATACTTTCATTATCGTCTTCACTTTCTGAGAAATCGTTGTCAGTAACAGTCATGATGGAGTGGAAGTCATTTATCGAGTCAGTAGGAGTCGGCATGGTAATACTCTGCCGCGCATCCTGGTAATCGTCGGTATCCGTCTCCATCATCGAACCCGTCTCAGTCTCCATGTCGAACTCATCCTCTGTTTCCGCTTCCGACAGGTTAAGAGATGCAGGGCGCGCATGATTTGCGTGAATGGTTATGTCACCGCTAGAATCTCCGAAAGACGACTCTCTGACAGACATGTCAACAGGACCCATGAAATGAGGAATCTCAACTTGGCTAGCTTGAATGGCCATATCGTTTACTGTAACCTCGGATGTTTGCGTTTCCATTTCGACTGTTACAGGCGGTAAGGTTTGAATTATCACGTCGGTCTTGGCCACAGGCTCAGGTTCGGGTTCAGGAATTGTCTGCACGTCAATCTCGACTGAATGAACGCCCGCAGTTTGAACCTCTGCTTGTACCAGGACAGGTTTGGAAGGCAAGACAGGCTCAGGAATGAGTTCCGTGTTCACCGAGCTCGATACTAATATCTTGACAGGCGTCATGTCCTCATGTTGGACCGCAGTGTCCAGCCTAGATGGTAGTGGTTCAACTTCCGTCTGTACTTGGATGTCCAACTTGGTCACAAGCGGGACAGGGCTGGGCTCGACTTGGATACCCATCTCTGATGTATCCGGGATGACATGAATTGGCAGTGGATATTGGACTTCCTCGAATTCGGTCTGGCAAGCAAATTCAGCGGTCTCGATAGGCCGTACGGTTTCCTCGGTAAATTCGTGAGCGATGGAATTGTCCGTGGAAGCAATACCGAAACCTAGACCAAGCTCCGCAGCCAAAGCCTCTGGCTGCCCGACCAGCGATGGAGGACGAGCTTCTTGATATGCTGCACCCCCCCTAGATCGTCGCGGGAATGTACCACCGCGAGATGCTCTGGCAATAGCCGATTGTCGCAAGGGACTTCCGTTATACTGAAATGAACTTGCAGAAGAAGACCGACGAAGAATATTGGCAAATGCGGGATCCATACCATCCACACTCGTACGATTGGAAAGTCCTTGAGGAGACGGCGATGCTTGAACATCCAATTCATCCTCCTGTATTTCTTCATCGGCAACATGTCCGTCTACCTTGAATGCAGCAGGGAGCGATGGAACTGGTGGAGGCGGTGAAGTTTCATGAGGGTCATCGTCGTTGTATTCAGACGAGGGACTGTACGCAGCCATTCCCAGTCGCTGCGTTAGCGTCAATCCGCCTCTGCTTCTACCCCGACCGCGGCCTCTGCCGACGCGGTAAGGAGTCAGATGTGGCTTCGACTTGGGCTCTTCAGCATCCTCATCCACAAATTCATCTGCCTCCTCTTCGATAGCATAACCAGGTGACGAATCAAGTTTCCGCCTGTACTCCATACGAAGCTCTTTCTCCCGCTGCAACGTCCCCTTAAGAGTGTTGATCTGCCGTTGCGCATGAGCCAAACGTTGTTGCAGTGCCTCGATTTCGTTGCTAGGATGATTCGGAGCAAGGAATGGCCTGGACGGAGACGGGTCTGGTGAAGAATCGGCGAACTCGTCAAAGGCTTCAACGGAAAAGAACGCCGTATTATCAATGTTCTTCCTGTTGTTCGTGGACGGACGGCCAGTTGTCCCAAAGACGTCCTCCTCGTCCTGATTCCCGGGAGTAAGTGCATCGGAGCTAGCGGCGCCGTTTGGAGTCAATGGAGAGCCGAAACGCGGGAATCGCTTGTTGGCCTTAGACATCTCCGCTTTCATAGAATCAAGCGACTGCTGCAGATCAGACTTATCTCGCTGTAAGCTAGCGGCATGCTTGCGAGCTTGTGCAATGTCGGTCTCATGCTTGGCTTTCAGCTCCTGGAATGAGTTGTGGTGGCGTTCGGCCTCGTTCTTATGCTGATCTACCGCTTCCCGCGCGGCTGCAAGCATTTTCGTTACACGCTTCTGCTCGCCCTCGAGTCTTTGTACCGATGCTTGTGAATCAGTGAACTGTGCGCGCAGCTCTTGCAGAGTCACTTCCAAGTTCCAGTTTTCCTCTTTGAACTTGTCAGCAGACTGCTCTTGCTGCCTTAACGCAGTCCTCAGACTCTCCACGGTCTTGTCCAGGTCATCCTTTTCCTCTTTCATATCCTGAATCGCTTTATCCCGTTCTCCAAGCAGACTCTGCAGACGTCGTACTTCAGTCAGCAAACCACTACCTATCTCAAAGGCGAACTCTGTGGCAGAGTTAGATGTGCACAACATCCGAACATGCGCGATACCTACCTACGTCATCAGCACGATGTGCCGCATTTTTTGCGCGACGTGAAGACTGAGCCGCAGAAGGTCCTGCGGCGGCTGCCTTTGACCTATCTGCTGAGCGATCAGGACGGTCAAGTTCGCGAGAGAGGTCCGCTGAATGGGCCAGCTGCTGTTTTCGGCGAAGACAGTCATCGAGTGAATTCACTTGAACGCGGGTATCATTCACCTTGGAGCCAAATGCGGTTGTGAGCTGCTCGTTCTCTTCATCCCAGGTCTTGATGATGTCGCCCAGCTCTCGGTACTTCTCTCGCACGCTTGTATCCGCATTTTCATCATCACTGTCCCCATCAAGCTCGACTTCCTGTAGCTGCCTGATTCGCTCTTCAAGCTCCATGCGCTGCGCAAGCAACTGCTGCCCGAGCGTGCCCGCTTGCTGAAGCTGCTTCTCCTTGCCATCCAGCAGACCCTGGAGGTGGGTACGCATGTCGTCAGTAGAGTAGAGCAGCGTGGGAGCGTCGACGCTGTCGTCGCCATCCGAGAATATGGGCATCGTTGCCCAGCATGCGGCAGGAGAAAGCCAGTGTTGGTTGTAAAATGTCACGCTAACGCGGCGCGTCAACAGCGTGACTGTCACACAGTACCATCCGGATCACAGCCAATCAAATTGGAAAAATTGTACGTAGCCGCTCAGACCATCCTGCTGTTCGGCTCTCGCTATCCGCTTCCACTTATCACTGTTCTCTCACACGACTTTTGTACTAGAGCTAGTGTCTATTTTACACAAACCGGAAGGCAGAAAGTCTAGTTTTCGATGCCCGAAGAAGAAGATGTCAATCCCTACGAGTTGCTCGGTGTCACTCTCGAGTCAACGGAGGCTGAAATTCGGACCGCCTATCGTCAACGTTCATTGAAAGTTCACCCTGATAGAGTATGTATCTCTTACCAACTACTGTGTGCCGACTCTTTTGAACACCATTCTCTGACTCAAGTCTTCCCCGTAAGAATCGCGGCAATCCTGATGCAGGTATGTCAATACCACCTTTTTTTCGTTCATCCCATTTGGAATGTTCTGCTCAGGCCTCATGATAACGTATCTTCCTCTCAGCACGCAAATTCCATGAGCTTAATCAGGCCTATGAACTCTTGCTTGATCCGCTTCGGCGCATGGCGCTCGACGCCAAAGTGCGCGTGAAAGAGGCGCGAAAAGCAAGATTTGCATCCTATGACAACAAGCGGAAAGGTCTTGTAGATGAGCTCGAGGCTCGCGAGCGTGCTTTCAAGAAGGCGCGAGTGGAGAAGGAGGAGAAGGAGAAAGCACGATGGCAAGAAAATGAACGTATTATGGAGGAAGGGCGAAGAATGCGTGAGGAGCGTGAGAAGGAACTTAATCGAAGGGAGACGGAGAGGTTGGCGGGGGAGAAAACGCCAATCGCTGAGGACGAACCTCCGACGCTTGGTATGTGTCTTGTGCCCACCGTGCATTCTAAATTTTTGAACAACTTCACGGGCCGTTTTGTAGGTGCTCTTGATACCACCGTCCGCTTGAAATACTCGATTCTCTCTCATCCGTTGCTTACGACACCGTCCAGTCTTAGCTCGCTCTTGGCGCCCTTTGGGTCCGTCGACGAAGTGGCCGTTGTGCTCTCGCTCAAACCGGCTCCCCCCAAGAAGCCAAAGCGGGGCACTGCTCTCGTCCCATTCCGCCAGATCGGTGGTGCGTTTGCAGCTGTGTGCGCAAGTGGGCGTGCGGATCATGGTTTGGGGAATATTGAAATTAGTTGGGCTGAGGGTAGGGAGCCCGATTTAATCGGCTGGCTGAAGAAGATGGGCAAGCTCGAAACGCCCGGAGAGCGTGAGGGTAATCGGCAACTTGAATCCGATGATCTCGCGGGGTATGCATCATCACCGAAGTCGTCTCCTGGGCAGCAAGCTACTACCCCTGCAATATCCTCATTCGTCCCGTCCTATTATTCGTCTTTTCCGTCAACTTTTGTGAGTCTCGTGCTTCCCAAATAATCCAATGGAAGGTCTCTGACGTTTCATCCGTGCACTGATGTACAGCCGGACGTGCCATCCTTGCCTGTACCTAGTTCGTCAAAGAATGCCTCCGGCTTGGATTATGAGTCACTGACCCTTATGCGACTCCGTCAAGCGGAGCGTGCTCGCCTAGAACGCGAGATTAAAGAACATGAAGCTGCCGAAGAGGCTTGACGGTGGAGTGTTCCTAACGTTTCAACTGTATTTCTGGTTTGCACGACGCACATGTACACCTTATTTTACAATCTTTACAATAGCAGCGCTATGCACTACGTTGTTAAACAGGAATTGCATATGATTCAAGAAAACTTCGAGCAATATGTTCGGCCAATATTCAGTCAAATAAGACCCGCATTCTTGCTTGTCAGATCATCGGGTCCGTGCAATTTCAGAGGCCATCCATCATATGTACATATATCTACTATTACAGTTTTGCCGTGATCGACCTGTGCGATTGCACCCTCAACTTTCCCAGCTGCTCAATGATTCCTTCTGCCTCCTGCTCTAATCTGCGCAACAAGACTTCACAGGTAGGACAATCCTTGATAAGCCCTACGCTCACGCCCAGACTCCACACACCATAATCTGGATCGCCTAGCTCATAAACCTTCCTACCGCGCTGGCCGGATACAAGGTCGCGTAACTCTTCGAATTTAGCACCTTCAGGCCGGCGCTCAAGTGCGACTACTTGCTCGGTGACCGAGTTGCGGAAAACTCGTGCAGTGTTGCGAAGAGTACGGAATATGTGAATAGTGTCTTGTTCTGTAGACGCAACGATCTTGTCCTTGATATTCTGATGTATGGGACTAGTAGGCTTCCAAATTAGTTCCAAAACTACTAGTCACCGCGTGTTTAGTCATACCTTTCTACTGTGCACATGAATCTTGTTCCTGTAAGATGTGAATCGAATGGCTCGCGCGTAATAAAATCGATGTATCATACCCATGTTTACACCCTATAGTATATAACTGTGAGTTAAGTGGCAATTGAGGATCCGGGAAAACGTACCGCTGCGCCGAGAGCTAAAGCAGCGGCTAACCCGCGTCCATCTGCAACCCCACCTGAAGCGATATAAGGAATGTTGAGCTCCTGCGCCGCACGAGCAAGCTAAGCGGAGTGGGTTCACGGCGCGCAGTCCGAATGAGGACATATCCTAATATGAGCTATGCAGACGTAGTGCTTACCAGTACTAGCCCGCCAATATCATCTTCGCCTGGATGGCCCGCACCTGCCATGGTTTGTTATTGAGCGTACACATTCAACGACAAGTCTTCAGTAGCTTACATTCAAAACCATCTATACTAAGCACATCGACTCCGAGTCGAGCGCCAGCCTAATCATTGAACGCTAAGGATTCTTGGCTTAAAGCACGAAACGCCGTACCTTGGCATGTCTTACGGTGGTACATTTGTGGATCACTATGCAACCGTGTGACTTGAACAATCTGACAAGGGGCGCAGCTTCGTTCGCCATAGCATATACGTAAGAGTGGTGTGTCACATGTAGTTTATAACATGACATGACGAGCTCACGATTACTTCCCGCCGTCTCAAAAATCTTGACACCTTCGTCGAGAGCGGCTCTGGCATATCCCTCATAATCCGGGGGATTGATTGATGGAAGTAGGGTAATGTTCACTCCAAAGTTTTGATTGGTTAATTTTCGAGTCTCTCGAATAGCCAGTCGTAGAGCGTTCGGACTAGGCTGCGTCAGGGCAGTTAAAACACCTAAGATTGGACATCTCATGAACCACCACATTATCATACATGTGGATAAAACGCACCCAATCCACCCGCGTTTGACACTGCTGCTGCAAGCTGAGGAACTCCAACCCTACATTCATGTTAGATATTCCGGTAATATTGTAAAACGTCGCCTTCATATACCATTGCATTCCCCCTTGTACGACAGGTCTAGAACCACACAGATAAGTCGTTATTTTGAAATTCAGGCTCTACCGTACTCACACCCGGATGCCGAGTAGTTTGGTTAGCGATGTTTCGAGCATCACAATTCTTTGACAGTCAATTGTTCAAAACGGTTCCAGGGAAGAACTACAAAGCCTAGTGGTATATACTTGAACGCAGATTAGCGCGCTGTTGAGTTCAAGGAAGAAGAGAGGCGACCGTGCTGCCATTATTTAAGACCAGAGTCGGCGGTACTACGGTGATGGGGAATCACAAGCTTAGGAGAACCGCGCCAAAACCGCGCTGTCACCTGCGAAGGTCACCTCGGACTGTCACATACTTAGGTATCTTGTGGCATCACAATTCACATTAGATGGGTACTTATCTCAACTTAGCGCACGCGTTATGTCATCTAAGCGATCGATACTATTGCCGGCACTGCTTGCATGCTACTTATGCTCCCAGTCGAAGGGACACGCTCAAATGTTTTCTGCTGTGCAGCCTGGCCTGGTTTCACTGTTTTCTTCCACAGGCAGCGAGCCTCTCAGCTTGTTCTCACAGCAAGTTGATCCCTCACTCCCCTCTGACTCTTTTATTTGTCTTCTTCAGGACGCGACATCCAATCCCTCTCCATCTCCCCCAGCAGCCCTGATATCTCACGTTACCGCCGACTCGGATGCTCCCATATACACTCTACAAAATACCGTTTTGCATCTCCAATCACCTACTCTCCAAACAACATTCATTCGCTGTCCATCAGTACTTCTGGCCGAGCCGCCGAGCCGCCGTAGTAGAAGTCGGGATCTAGGCATGAGGCACCCTTGGCTTCATTTCCATGTCCGTAACATGGACAAAGAATGGTCGTTTGAAGTTGGCTTGGTTGATCAATCTGGTAGGGAAGGAATTGCGCGCTGTTCTACATTCCAGGTGCTGTCCCTTTCTTAATCTGCATTCTCAAGTCTTCGAGACTATTCCGCGTGCTGCTGCGAGGCCACTAATTGTTGACGTTTTGAGATCGTATTAAATATCAGTCCCTTTTCTTGACTTAGCGCACAGTTACTGACCATCAGGCGCAGAAATCTCCACGATTGACGTTAGATAACACACAACTTCCCGTCCTTCACCTCCCACTGGCTTTCCCTTCCTCCTCTTCAAGGCCGCTTACGCCGTGGTGCATCGTTGCCCTGCACCTCCCCTCCCTTCTCCCGCATTTCTCCTCGGCAGCACTCGTCCGCTCGGTCGGACACGATAGATATCAGGAATCGGATGACGACGAGTTGGTACACACAACTTGCAGCGTTCTCAGCGATAGCATAAGCACAAGTGTCCCAAATGGGACCTATTCTCATGTTTCGTATGTCAAGGTATACGCAACCTGCAGATTACGCAGAATTTGGTTTAGCGAGGGGGGGCCAAAACAGCAACTGCCATGGGAATTCCAGCTATATGCCGCTAATTGAGAATACGTCTCGCACACGATATTCTCTTGCTGTACATGTCTTCCTGCTGGCAGCAGGCCTATACATTTCTGAATGCGATAGGGTGAGGTTATGGATCGAGCGTGTAAGGACAACGTGAAGGATATATTGTATGTATCAAGTATGATGGAGCAATCACAGTGGTATCTATGTACACAATGCATTAAGCAGTACTGCAACAGAGCAAAATAGCATATTACCGTCAATCGATAGCAGGATTCAAAACATTGTAGTACAATTCTCAAGTCGTAGCATTCGTTAGGTAATTCTTGACGGAGGACTTCAACAGCCTTAACACCTCCCTTCGCCGAACAAGATTGTTGGGCATCTCGTTCTTTCCTGCCGCTAGCCCATACAAAAAGGAAAAGTCTGCTTGAACACTTAGCGGCAATCGCCCGGACATCTTATTCTTTTGGCCTTCCATCTTCTCTCGGAAGTGTTGAGCAAAATCTTTGGAGACGACCTCCGCGCGTTCTACCACCTCGGAAGGCACACCAGCAAGACTGGCAACATGTGTTCCAAAGGAAGATGAAGCAACGCCTTCCACCAGTTTGTACAAGAAAATAAGCTGCAAATGAGGTGCCCGTCAAAATGTATGGGAACCAATACCGATGGAAACAACTCACCTCTCGCTTTTCGTCGTCCACAATAGTTTCCATATGCATGTTACGGATATTGGGATGATAAGCGAAATCATCTGTCAGGGATCCATAATGCGTCGCAAAAAAGGAAAGAGCGAGCGTATGCGTGGCCAATTGATGCAGAACAGCCTATCGTTTCATTGGTTAGTTGAACGGATCGCATAAATGCCATCTACGCACTCCCGCAATTGCCATGCCATCCTTGTCAATCAGATGAGAATCTCTATCGCGTACTGGGCAGTAGTACGCGAACTCACATAGGTTGATGTTCCTCGACCCAATTCTTCATAACCAGGTCAGACTTCCGTAGATGTAAAGATAAATCATGATACTTACCATCTAAAATGACGAGAGATTTGGGTGTTGCATCACGCAGAATTTTGCAACTGTGGAGTTTAAGTATTATCCCTCTGAAGAATAATCAAGTAAACATACCATTCATCCATTTCAACTTTGAATGTGCTCGCACTCGAGAACATGTTATCATAAGCCCCCATGCGAGTCAAGATGGAATCAACAGGACACAATCTAAGTGAATTGTCAGTCAACTAATGACGCTGCAACTACAGGAACGATAATGATCACCTTGCTCTTCGCGCCGGTACTAGCATACCGAGCTGTGCCATGATCTGTTACAACAATAGTTAACCAGTTCCATTCGTGGCCGAGCAGACCATGCGTACCACTCCAGTTGCAGTCATACGCATTGCCTAGAGTACAATCAGGCTCCGTACACGAGAGCTCTAAGCGCCACTTACTGTAGACTTTCCTCTGATGCGAGATGAAAGTGGATCAGAAGTGAATAAGTAGCTTCAGTGCGCTTCTCACCCCATGTTCGGTCCTAACGAAGAAAAACAGTATAAGTTATACCTCCCGTATATCCAACTAGCGTTTTACCTGTCAATAACGCGAGCCGCCCTACACCATCACCCAATTTGACGTCGTTCGGAATGAAATCTCCTCTTAGTCCTGTTGCGATACTCAAGGCGGGGTGTCGCAGTTCCTCAAAATCAAACCATGCAGTATCACCTTCAACAAATTCGGGTCTGCAGCAAGGTTCACCAAGTGCACTGGAAGCCTTTGCAAGACTGAAGAGACAGTCAAGCTCCGCTAAAACCCGAACAGCACGTAGCCAGACACTTCGGTCTGCATCGAACTCGGCATAGAGCCTGGCCTTGAACTCCTTGACAACTGTATTACGATTCTCGCGAGCTTCTTTGAGCTTCCGGATGGTAGGCGCTAGAAAAGGTACGATGTACCGCGTTACAGCCTATCAAACATTTATCAGTTCAACCAAGGTTGGATGCCAATAGACGTCGCAAATAGCGAGACGGATCTAACCTTAGTACCACCACTCTTGGTCCAGTCTCGTGGAACATCTTCACTAGCCTTGGTTTGTACTAAATAAATCTCCTATGTGTATACTAGAAGGTAAACATCGATCTAGCTCAATCAAAGTATCTTCACCTTGGTACCCTGGGCACTGTGCCAGTAGGATAACTTGATACTGCAAATATTTTAGCAGAAAAGAACGGCTATCTAGAAACAGCAGGGCTTACCCCACTTTCTTCTCTAATCTTTTCAACGCATCATCGAGCTCTGTTTCCAAGACTTGAATTTCCTCCATAACCTCATCGAACGCCTCGTCCTTTCCGTCTTCAGGAATCAGCTCGTCAGCACCTAACACAGTCGTCAATGGTTCATTATTAATTTTCAGTTCTAATCTGCGTACTTTCTCCAGACTTCTTAAACATAGATTTCACATGCTTGAGATTAGGCAGGAGGTTCGGCGCAGACCTCAGCAGTCCCAGAATCGTCTTTGATTGGAACGATTCTGCAGTATCGGCGAGTTCGGCGAGTCCCACACTTAAACCTTTAAATGCCTGTATGAAAACATAGATGAACTTTCAGCTGATGACCACAGATTGTGCGGTACTGCACACCTCCAGAACCTTCAAAAAATCTTTGACTTTACAGTTTTTGGCATGAATGCGAGATACAACACGTTCGAGATCCGGTAGGCCTTTCGCAATCTTGGTGAAGTCTTGTTCAAATGTGGGATGATCTAGCAGATCTTGCACTGCATCAAGCCTTCCGCGGAAGATGATTAGCCTTGTCGGCTGACGTAGCAGGGGGAATGGTCAAACCGAGCAGTGATGTCCGAAACTTCGCGCAATGGCATACAAAGCCAGATGCGAAATAGACGCTTTCCTACACAAAGATGACTTTTGTCCCGAGGGTTCATTTCAAAAAAACGTACCTGAAGGTGTAATACACCGTGACAGCTGCTTCAACAGTGAACCCTCCTCTGTGCCTTCGCTGTTCAATAGGACCTGTACGGGTACGATGAATATTCAGTCGGACATTCAAGACAAGAGACGGGTACTTCAATATGCGCTAATGTCTGACCATCCAGGACCAGGCCTTGACCTCGTTTCATAGGGTCGTAAATGTTGAAATTCTTCATGCTCAAAATATCTTTATCGATGTTGAGCGTATTGAGATACCTAAAGCAAATATGTCAAATTCATTCCGGACTGCGTGAGGGCGCGCGCACCATATCATCGAACCTAGTGCTTCTATAGCGCACTTGCTGCCCGCCACATCTCTGATAGCAGTTGGTACAGTGTCCGTCAGGCCGTGAATCGAGTGAAGGTCGGCGTTGTCGTCATCAGCAGGGAACAGTCTAGTGAGTTCCTTGAGAGTTTTCTCGTACGCCAAGCCCTCGCTTTCACGCAAGCTTGTCCAGAGACAATTTCCCGGTAGAATGACCTTCAAAAGACGTGTTGTCGACACGGAAAGATTACCCTGACACAAGGACAAAGGTGTGAATCTCGATGTAAGAAGACGATTGGACCAATACCTTGGTGAAAATGATCTCCTTAGGCCTCAGTTGTCTCATCATCGTCTCCAATCGCGTTCGACACACATCGTCCTCGAAGGTACTTAAGTTAAATTCACTGGTCGAACTATCCAGAACGCAGATACCGAAGCCTTGTCGTCCGTCCTTGTCCGCTTCAATATCTTCCTCTCGAATTGACACACAGTGACCGGCTTGTTCGTCAGTAAGAAGTTCAGCATCGACGAGGGTACCGTTCGTGTACACCTTATTCAGCTCGCGCCGAACTATTTTATCCTTCGCTTTGTCTTCGGCAGCTACACTCTTCGTCTTTCCGCCTTTCTTGTCAGCGGCAAGGCGCATCTCAGCGCCCAGCGCGGTTTCTGCCTGATCAACTCGCCCGACTTTGTACCCTATGTGTGGTATAAGCCATCATACTTGTAGAAAGGTAATCCCAATAGTCACACGCCTTTTGCAAGGAATTTGGCGGCCCAAAAATTGAACGACATCTCCGGAACGCCAACCTGTCCGATTCAACTGCAGTCAGCGGTTCTCTGGTGAACCTATCATAATAATAAAATCCATGCCATGCTCATTTTGACACGTTGCGTTAACTTGAGATCAAATTCTGTATGCCCAATTCTAGCATCCTCTTCATAGAGCTCCAGAAATTTGCCCTTCTGAAAAAATAAAATGGTGTCGAAATGATTCTGCTTGATCTCCCAGAACTGTAACAGTGTTGTCAATATCTGGCTGATACGAGGTTCGGTGTAGCTTACCTGCTTCTCAAACGGTGTAAATTCCTTCCAGGCTTTGGCCGGGACATAAAGTGTACGTGGATCATATCCTGGCTCGCCAGGACGTAGTCCATCTTTGTCCCTGACATCTTGGAGAAATGAGAAAGGATCTTCGATATTCTTCTTCACTGCCTTTTGCTGCTGTGCCCGCTGCTCTGCTGCTGTTAGGAAGGTATGACTGCCGTTTGGATTGGTATCTCTCCCTAGTTGCGGACGCTGGACCTTCCTCGTAGATTTCGTCTGCGCCGGGGCATCAGATTCAGCTTCGGAAGTAGCTGAGGAACGGACGCTTGCGGCAGACGATGAAACAGATGCGCGAGAGGATGCGCGAGAATTCGAGCGCTGGCCAGCATGATCCTCGTGATCTTCGTCGATATCGTCTGGAACAATAAAATCGTCGTCATCGTCACTCACGACTCTCCGTTCTGTTCAATAAATCCGCGTAAATGAGAGAGAATAATCAACGAAAAGGTCGCATACTCTTTGTTTTCGCAGGTGACTTCTTGAATTTAGTCAGACGTTGACTGAATGAGTTAAATCTGCTCCTAGATTCATCGTCATCGTCATCGCTAGCCTTTTCGTCTCCAAAAGACACAACGGAGACACGAGGCTTCTTCGTTCCATCTATCAAAATCTGTTAGCAGGTAGGCCAACACAGTGATTTAAATCGGTGAATAGGATGCGCCCCAGGAAGTATTCCAGAAACTTAGTGCCAAGTAATGCCCAGCGCCATCGCAATTATGGTTAAGGAGTACGAGGAATGGTTAAGCCTCACCACCAGAAGGTTGATGTTCCATAGGGTCTGGAGAGCGTTTGCGGGCGGATAATCTTTTCTTGTACACAGTAGCATTGATACTTCTCCCTTCCTCATCAGAATCCTCAACCACAAGTTTTCTCTTCAGACGCGACGTCTTAGATGAAATGCACGTAAGAACAAAACGTCAACCAAAGTAACAAGAACTCACAGGCCTTGAGATATCCACATCGTCCCCCTCATCCGATATCATGTCAACGTCAATTGGATCACTCGTCGGAGGAGTGTCTCTGCCGCTCCAGCCATCTGAGCTGCGTGTATACGTCGCGCTTGTAATGCCGGATGACTGAGAGTTAGCTTTAGCCAGTGGTGTGTGTACTTCTGGGATAATCGGATCTGAAGACAGGGCAGAATCTCTCGCACGAGCTTTAGTGGTCGATGTGGCCTTCCGTTTTGAATTGGGGTCGCTGCTGGAGCCGCTCTCCTGGCCGGCGGGTTTACTAAAGAACGACATGAGACTTTTCTGCTTCATTTTATCCGTCGATTGGGATTTATTTGAAGCCATTGGTCCAAGGTTAGCGATGAGGTTTTCGCGTTTCGATAATGGTGAAGTGCACAGACGTCGTCACAACACCCAATTCGCGGAGCGCGTATTAGATGCGCGCCTATTAACGCGTTATTGACACGTATTTGGCTTGTGAAATGTAAACGCTCAACGTTCAGCGCTTCAGCTACCAGCGCGCAGTCACAATATTGTCTCTAAGATTGCATTATAAAACGCCTCGTCTTGGCCCGATTGAAATAAATATTCAATGGGAGGTAACGTTGTGAGCGGTTCGGTGGATATGCTGACAAAATCCCATCAGTTGCGACGGTTGCATCGCGGTGCTGACTAGGGATCCGCCCTCCGGTACTTCAAATTTGTGCATACATTGGATACCGTTATAAGCTAAGACGCGTCTGTTTCTTTACAGAATCTACGATATTCCAATGGGGATCAAAATGATACTTGTGGCGCGCACGTTTTCGGCGACTGGTATTCATTCATGCCTGGCTCACTTACTTCCATGTTGAAGCACGTGTCTACATCGCGCGCGTTCTCGATGGTTACAGGTAATGGGAGCCTCGATTGTATGCACGCGGTGAGGACAGATTATACCCAAGCTGATGATTCTCCTCCCACTCGGTCAAGGAAAGTACCATATTCATTGCCCAGCATGCCCCCCAGGACAATTTACTGGTCTTACAATCACTTCCCATCTCACCAACCATGGCTTTTCATCGCCGTTGTGAGCACTTATGATGACTATTGGCACATGATAACTATATTGCTCGGATGATTATTATGCGACTGGAGAGAACGAAGTCAACTTGTATCAGCCTTTATCAGTCGTCAATCAACGGCATCATACAGCGGTTCTCGACGCCAAGCTCCTTTTTCTCCGTTCAAGGACGCTGCGCAAAATCTACTCTACATGTTGTACAGCACATTCCCCGGGGACGTTACAAGGTAAGTATTCATCAAGTGATAGCCGTAAATATCATCAAATAATCGCACGAGCCTATCTTTGTTTGATCTGGAGTCAGAGAGCACGAATAAGCATCAAAGGCTTGCAAACCCCAGATACCAATCCAGGCATCGCGGGGCTCGATCAAATTTGAAATTGAGATAGCAGTAACTGTTCGAAGCCACAGCCGCATTGCAGATATATGTGCTATACTGATACAGTAGAATTTGCTCTGACACAGCTTCTGTGCGAAGATGCCACGACTTGGTGTTAAGCACTCCTCATGATCTCGTTTGATTGGGTGAGGCGTATACCTTCCAATGTTGTGTTATCGGCAACGTAACATAACCTCATCTCAATGCAAGTTCAATCCACTCAGGTATAATTCATAATGCCTTGTGAGATGACAAAGTCAGCAGCAAAGGAGCGAAAGGAGGAGGAATTTAACTCATTAGCCATTTGTGGATGGACTGCCAGATCTTTCTTTCCTGCGCCCCCCTTTATTGCCCGCGTGGGCCTTACAACATATGTGCAGCAATATGAGGTGGAGGTGCCGGGGTGAGCAGCCCTATAGCGAATGATACATGACACCAGTACCATGAAGCTGACGATCTGGAGAAGGATTAATGGTAGTCGATGTTATGAGATGGTACGAAACCGTCCATACCATACCATACCATCCCATACTACCACTGGGCCGAAGCTAAATCCCTGATCGGCGACCTGCCCCCACCGACTAGATTGCACTAGTTTTCCACTTTTAAGGCGATGATTCATTCACAAGCGAAGATGGTAAACGAGCAATTACGCTTGTTTCTATTTCGTGATGTCCCCCGCCATCAGGGCTACAGGTGCGTACTGGAATACGATCCGTTGGTCGTTCACATCCGGCATCAACAGAGCATGGAGTCTTGAAACAATGATTCGGAAGCTTTACATAGATTGATCATTAGACATGTTCTTCGTCTGCGACCGACGATCTATCGGGATATCAACTCAAGGCAAAATCCATCAACGCACTAGCATCCTGCTGCATTGGACTAGCCGCGGACTTCCTCCGCCTCGGACCAGAGATGCAGGTCACCCCGGGCTGCCATGCAATCCGTAACACGAAAAACAATTCCCGCAGTGGGATCCGCTCGGAGGACGTCGAGAGTGTCTCCTCTAAGACGCTTGGGTTTATTGGAGCGTGAATCGACACCGTATGCCGTACACGACAGCACTGGGATAATACACCGGGAGCACACTACCGGCTCTGATACTGACTTCAATCAACAAGGCGAAATTACCAAACCAGCAACGAATAGCGTGTTCAATAGCAATTGACAGGCCATATCTCCTTCGGCAGCGGGAATAAACGTGACACATCGCTGATAGATGATTATAGATCATGTTGCCATCTGCAATGCAGTGAATTTGTCAGCACAGCTTGGGATGAAAGAACGGGTAGCGGATTGACTGACGAAGTTCGATGAAGGAGTCAAACATGATTCTATGCAAGGCTGTACATGATACGGTCAGGCGTTGCGTTGAGAAACAGACACTTGCATGCGGAAATACCTTCCCTAGCAAGGGATTTACCCTCAAAATCTGCAAGACACAGATGAACGGCCTCAATCCGGTGATAACAATGAGGGGCGTGCGCATACCTTACATCATTTGGGCGTATCGCGCATGTGTCCCCCAGAGGTTCCAACAGGCTTATTTTTCAGGTCGATTACAAGCTCAGCATATCAACACGGCTGTCCGCGATCATCTCCCAAAGATCACGATCGCGAGATGAGGATGGAGGTGCCGAGGCGGCACACATCGTTGACGATACGGCGACGCCGCCATTGTCTTGCAATACGCAAGCGTAGCGACCGACAACGATGCCCTAATGTATGTCCTGCTGTGTCGATTCGTACATTTACATACTGCGAAATACTTGGCAGCTGACCTAAAGGCCGGAATGCGAAATTTACCACGCGTGCCGTGGCGAGCGGCCATTCCGATGGTACATGGATTGAGAAATGACACCGGGAGACGGCAAAACGAGACCGCAGGTCAGTAGGCTAAAACTCAGCGAAACGCCGTACCTTATCAAAGCACGAGTAGAATCGCGTGTCCCAAGCGTGTCCATGAGAACGTTGACAAGGGCATCTTCGGAGCATGCATAGCACACGGCCAACATGTAGCCGTGCACACTCCATAGATGAGTATCATTGGCCCATGAACGAGCCCGCAGGCAGAAAATGACCAGCTGCATGTGGGGCGCATTGCTGCTGTCAAGCGGGCGCAAAGCGGAGTGACGTACGCGGAATGAGTAGACGAGAATGGCTGTGATCATAAATTCGGTCAGAATGGAAAGCTTCGCACAAAATTCAATGCATATGTGAATGAGCGAGCTACATTTGGACCGAAGCGGGGCATGAGAATAGCATTTCCACGACGAACAGCGCTGGAGCACCACATTGAGATAGCAGAATGAATCGTGACTATCAAGTTACTGAACCGACGGGCGCAGAAAACGGCGGGCAGTGTTGGTCCAGCAGCTCACGGAAGCAACTGCCCGAGGGGTACGAGGGAGTGCACTAAAGTTAAACGAGAATTGGCGCCAGAAGGAGTGGCGCTGAAAAAGGGTCTATAATTAGCGAGCCGAAAATATCACCACGTCGTCCCTTCGATTTGCCGAAATGACTGCCGGGGAAATGCCGCTGTGAGCTGGAGAAGTCGAGAAAGAGGAGCGTCGGACTCGGGAGAGAGAGTTTGCTGGCAGCATTGCCAGTGGCTGAAGGTGGCTCGCCGGGTGGCTGATGTATGGACCTGGGCTGTGCCGGGAGGCTCCGACTGGCCGCGTGAGATGACAACCCAAAGGCGGGAGAAACTGTGCCACATGTGGAAGGTCTTGCCGTTGGTTGCCATCAAGGGGTCGGCAGTCGGCCGGATGAGGGTCTCATCTCTTAAACTGAACCGTCGTGTGCTATTGCTGCCCTGCAGCCTTCCAATCTCTCACTCGTTGGTCTTCGCACTCTTTTGCCATATACCCAACATGCTCCCCTCCAGCCGTCCCCTTGCGACGCTGGCGTCCCTCGCCGCATTCGCCTCATTGTTCTTGGGATCATCTGCACAGGACACTTGGTTTGTAAAACTTCTCAACGGCGCTCGCTTGCCTCTCCAACCGCTTTCTCATCATCCTTTCTAGCAATGCTACTTCGCATTGTGGGACAGAATCTCCTTGCTGCAGTACGTTTGCTGATCATCCTTGCTTGCATGCCACATCGGCTTACTCGTTTCCTTAAACCAGGTCCATATGGCTATTGTGGCAGTGGTCCTGTGCGCATCTTGAATCCCGTTAATACAAGATATGGCTTTGACATTCGATCTTGATCAGGACTTCTGCTTTGGAGGCTGTGACCCTGTTGCCTCCTACTCCCTGACCTCCTGCATGCCCGAGCCTCTCTGTGAGAATACCAATGTATGGTTTATGTCCTTGCACGTTTTATGCCGAATGCACATCTGATTAACTGCATCCAGATCACTTTCTCAAGTTTCGATCGTATCCTCATGAACCAGACTAACTACAACGGTAACGCTTCCGCGTACGACTTCATCCTTAACCAGGGCTCCGTCCAAAACACTACCGCTGGCGAGCTTGTCATGATTCTTACCGAGGAGAACGGTGGCACCCGTCTCAGCTCTACTCGTTACGTCCACTACGGACAAATCACTGCGCGCAGTATGTCTCAAGTAGTCGTAGTCGAATGATTCTGACTCGACCTACAGTAAAGACCGGGCGCTGGGGTGGTGTTGTCACGGCATTCATTACTATGTCTGACATTAAGGATGAAATCGACTGGGAATGGCCAGGTAACCAAACTTCCCAAGCTCAGTCTAACTATTTCTGGCAGGGTTTCATTCGTGAGTGTCTCGTAATGTTTGTGTAGGGGTGTACCGCGATTGACCTAGCTCACTGGGTCCTCATTGTGTCAATTGTGCGGCTTTGGGTGATTCTTCCGCCGCAGCTGCACAGACTGCTGGTCAAACTACTGGTAATCTGACAGACACCTACAGCAACTACCATGATTACACTGTGCGTTTCCGACCTACTTGGGCGCTAAGTTGTGTGATTGCTTAAATTCTACCATAGATTAACTGGCAACCGGACCAATTGGAATGGATCATTGATGGCAATGTTGTACGTACGCTGACTAAAGCGTCCGTCACGAACAACGCCACTAGCATCAGCTATTACCCCGAAACTCCCAGCAGGATTGAGCTCAGGTCCGTGCTACAACTAGTTGGCTCCATTGATATTACCTATTTACGTACTGTGTGTCGCTTGTTTATTCCCTACGTAGCCTTTGGCCTGCAGGCATCAGCTCTGAACCGACAGGAACTGTGGAGTGGGCGGGTGGTATGATCAACTGGAATGATCCCGACTACGTTTCTGCTGGTGAGTGTTAAACCTGATCCTCTCGTATTTCATCAATTCTCATGCTCGTTCCGCTATCCGCCAGGTCATTTCTACGCTTATGTGGACTCTGTGTCTATCACTTGCAACCCCCCCACACCGCCTGGACCCAACGACACCTCGTACGTGTATGGCTCGAACACAACCACATTCGAGCCTGCGATCAACTATTCGAACGAGTCAACAATAGTTACCAGTGGCGCGTGGGGCAGCCTCAGCGCCATCCGTGCTGACAGCTTTAAATGGGGAATGCTTGTCTCCGTTGGTGCAGTGGTGCTTGGCACCACCCTCTTCTAATGACCTTTGTTTTGTGCCCCTTTGTTTCGTGAGCCTGTCACCCTTCGTTTATGACAGGATGGGGATGGAATATTGGATATCAGAAGTTGGAAGCCCATGTCAAGTGAATTGCTGTGTTTGATTTGAATCTAAATCTCAGTCCGCTTGGCCTGCTTAGGCCCTGGACCAGGACTGAGATCGGACTGTTACTACTACCTTGTGTTATTGCGCTGGTTGATGTCGGCGACACCCACCCGTACGTTTATGCATAGCTGACGATTATGTCTAAAGCTTAATACACATACAACTATTTTTGCTCGATTTATTCGGAGGATGTGGGCTTGAAATTGCCGGACACTTCATTATACGCGTCTTATGTTTACATTCGTTGCTGTTCATTTCTGTTTGTATTGTAGGGCGTTCAAACGACTCTACCCGGGCCTGTACTCATACGACCTCGTGCTGCTTAGGTTCAGTGGTCCCACAATTGACCTCATCAAAACGGCAACATACAGAAGCATTGAGTAATGGACGTACAAGAAAACCCTATGAGAAAATAACACTCCCACTCAAATCAGCTTGGAAGGGGAAGATGGGTCTTCGACGTCCACCAGAACTCCACTGTTTTCGCCCACGTCCGTGTATTCCTCACCAGCGCGAAACTCCTCCATTAAGTCCTTCATCTCCTGTAGCACAGCTTCAACCGCATCCTTCCTTGTCCAAGCGCGGACCTCCACCTTATCTTCATCCTCATTTCCTATTCCCACCGGGAGCAGCGCTGTATAGCCCATGAATGTCTGGGCCAGACGTATGCGACGGTACGTCTCGCGCTTGAGCGCAGCCGTCGTCACTATCAAACTCGCCGCCGATAGTGCTCCGCCAGCTGACCCCTTGCGAGATCCAGGTGAAATCGACCTTCGGGCACCGCCATCACCATACGTGATAGGTCCAAGATGTATAATTTTCGGCCCAGATTCGCGCGCAGTACGTCCTGACGGCGATATCGGACTTGCCTCGCGAGCGTAGCCAGCAAGTCGACCTTGGTTTTCTTTCCGCGGTGTGGACGCACTGAGACTGGTCTCGTCAAAGGCAGGCAGGGACATTGAAACGTTCAGAAAGGTAGAATTCCGGGGTGTAGAGGCCCTTGACGTTCCGGCGCTGCCGGGGACCATGCTTCGACGTGGCTTCACAAAAATGGATGAGGGTCGACGGACGCTAATGGGACTGGCGCTATAGGACATACTACGGCTCGACTTGACCTGTGGGAGGTCTTGACTGACCGTGCCGACTTTTTCCTGAATGAAACCTCGCATCTGGATCATCAATGGACTCTTCCGAAGGACAAGCCATTCGATACAAGACCATGTAAGGTAGTCGATGAGACGTGGCGACGAGAGACGCTCGATATCGACGGATCGTAATGAGCCACTAGGGTCTAGAAAAGGGTTGCTATCCACGTCAGGCATAAAATTGCTCGCTTTCGGCGATTGTAAGGGCGAGGGTGGCTCTGAGTAATCTTTTGATCTTGAAGCAAAAGTAGCATCTCCCTCGGACAATATGTCTCGGAGAATTGAGCCTATTTTGAACCAGCCATAGGGTAATACCGACAACTCTTCTTCCGCACGAATTATAATGATCTTCAATATCTGCAATGTTACGCTGAACGCCATAGCAACCCTCCTGTTTGGAGCAGGCGAGCGACTGTCTCGGGATCTACGGCGTTCAAGGAGGTTGTGTTTGGATTGAGATTCGTTGTTGCCAGAAATGCTCTGACAAGTTGTTAGAGTATAGGAAAGCATACGAATCCATGCCTTTGAGTGCGTGTCTCGACGCCATGAATCTGACCATTGACCGTCGGTTGCGAGCTCCGCAGATGTTTTGAGAGTCAACACGAAAGGTAGCACTACACCAGTTAGGAAATCATACGATGGAGGGCGTTTCTCCAGTTCCTCTAGTACGTCTCCACCAATGAGGGCCACCGAGGAGTTGAGGAGTTTGATAATGCTCATTCGCGGCGGCAAAGACAGGAGCCAGCTCTCAGAAGCAGCCAGTTCGCAAGCGTCCAAGCCAGACTTGCAGTACCTGCCAATCACCAGTTGGGCGAACTGTGGCTCATTGGCAAAGACAGTATTGTTACACAAGGCCGAAATTGAATCGAAGACACCAGAGACGTTGACCGACGTGCAGTAAGCACTCACGACTGGGAAGAGATCTGTCAAAAGAGAAACGACGTGCTTCAAGCTGGGAGCTGGATTTCGAAGCAGCATTGTTCTAGTATACTCGGCCAAAAAGACACCAACCCGTTCCCCGCTTGTGATGGATTCCTTGAGGATCAACTTCACTAATTCCAGCACGCGATAGGAAGCTTCCCGACCAAGATCGCCCCCTGATTGCGTGAATGCGAGAACCAAAGAGAGATAATCAAGGCGCATGCCTAGAAGATCCCCTGGAGACAGAGCTTGTTGGGGCTCATGGCCGTCTTCCACGAGAAGCTCGTAGCTGAAATCATCTGGAGGACGAATTTGACTACCGTCTGGAGCTTTCATCTTCGGTGCACTCCTATTCATCAAGATTGAGCTTAACGCATCAATCCCGTCACGAAGGACAGATCGCGCTGAATTAGATGCGTTGTAGAGAAACGGCGCCAGCAACCGCAATGACCGTAGAAACCGCTCAGCCCGCTGAATGCCAGGATTGTGGGCAATGACAGTGAGAAATAGGCGAACTAAATTATCGAACCCGAGGCGCTTCCATTCGAATTCCTCCGGAAGGATTAAAGTCACTTGATTTTTGCCTGAAGGGGCTTTACGCAGAGAAGCGAGGAAAGTTTGTGGAACTTCTTCCGCGACGGCTGCCATGCGATTCTCTTGTTCCTGGAGCTTGTTCAGGTCGTATATACCAGCAACGTCGGGAGCCGACGGTGCAGAGCCACCTTTCAGAGTGGAGAAAAGCGAAAAGACATTTTGGGCCAACCAGGTATGGTCGACGTCAGGAGACATGAACATGTGGGAGATGGCATCGAAGCTCTGAAAGACGAACGACTCCTGATGGAGGGCATAGAAACGATTAATGGCGTATTCGATTGCTGTCCTAATCCCGGGATGAGACTCTGCTTCGGTGTATACTTTGAAGATGGCCGGCATGAACAGAGCGTACGCGCCGCCGGAGATGAACATCCGCTTAAAACGTGTGCTCGCTAGCATAAAGGCTACAGAAGCCAACAATAAAAAAAATCAACACATTGTGAGCTGTTATCGAGATATGATACTCACCAAGCAGTGCATGACCCACGATTCCAATGTCATCGCCGTGGGTAAGTAATACACGATTGAGACCGTCCACCAAAATTGCAAGCTCCTGTCGATCACTTAGATGCCTTGACATAGACCAAAACATCTGACAGACGAGTAACAGATAACTGCGAGCGAGAGTCAACGATAATGCTGTTAAGCTGGGATCGAGAGTAGTTCCTTGCTTTCTTCGTGGAACAAAGGCGATGAGTGTCAAAAACCCATCACCCGCGTCGTCTACGTTCCTAGATGGTAATACCAACCGAGTAAGGCTTTTCCTGATGATCCTCAGTTCTTGAGGGTCTCGTTCCAACATGCGCTGAAAAAGCAGGTTCTGAGAAGTCCTGACTAAGGTGACCCAAACAAGGGACGGCTGCAGAGATTCAGAGTGGTGATCTTCTGACCCAAGGGCATCCGACAAAGACGCCGGGACGGAAGTAGTGAACCACAAGGAACCAGATGGGAGAAGGAATGTGTCAACTTTGGCACGTCGTAGCTCGCGAGCGGACATCTTGCTAACTTGCATCACGAGCCGAGATATCGCAGGAACTGAATAAGCAAGCCTCTGGAGAGTATTCGTGCTTTCGATCTCGCGACTTGACGATTTCAGGAAACCAGCGAGATGATTCAACAAATGGTGCGCCATCACCGGTGGTAGGGCATGCTGGACGTGCAACAATGCTGCAATGTTAGAGCTAGCGTTGATGAGGGATGTCTCGTTCTCAGTCATTGACTGGAACGAGAATCGGGTTAGTAACGAAGGATCGTCCCTCATCAGGTCAAGGACAAGATGTCTCGCCGAACTAGCAACCGTGAAGTCTGTATCCTTGATCATTGTGATCAATCGAGGAAGAAGGAGTATCAGACTCAGAACGAAGACAGGTCTGCGTCTGACGCCACGTAGACCAGTTGTACTGGACTCTCGTCTGACAAGTTTATCTTGTGATGGTGAACTGACTGGGGATGGTTGCGGACTCCGGTGTGATGAATCTACGATGGATGAGAAATCGTCTTGCTCATCTAGGACGACCAGCTGTTGGCTAGGTAGGAGAGTCATAGGTGTCTTAATCCACTGCGTCTTGGGATCCACCACTCGATCTTCTTCATCCCAACCAATATCCGCCAGACGCCGACGCAATTCCAACGGAAGTACGTGCCCATGGCTGTCTTTAAATTCATACACGTCTTCGTCAATGACGAAGTTGCTGGTGCCCATATCAGTTGGCACAAACATGATCTGCGGACGTGTGAGCTTGAAGGGTCGACGGTAATTCCGGTCAAATATCACGTCTTGAGATAGAATTTGAAACCGCCAACTGGCGATGGACCCGATCTTTTCTATTGCCGTACGGCGAACAATAGGATCCTCACTGACAGTGAATGTGAACTTAGTATATTTGAAAGGCGACTCGACTCACTGGTTGAGATCGCCCTCAATAAGCTGGAGGAGTTCATTCTGACTCCTCTCTGCACATTGCATGAACAGAAAGATCGTCTGTCAAAAGGAATCAGACTGTCGAAGCAAAACAAAGCTGAACAGCGTGCTGACCGACGCATGGATAGCAACGTCGGGGTTATCTAAACATTTATTCCAAATAACCGGGCAAAGGATGGCGTGCTGTCCGGCGTCGAGGAGACCAGAAACTAGTACTAGTAGCGGGGATGTAATGACTTCGAGCGGTTGGCTTAAGGAATCAAGTAGGGCCGTTCTGTCAGCGAGTAGATTGGAGATAGTATTGTCGGCAGAAGAGGTTGCTCCATGCTGACTATCGACGACGGGCGATAAGAATGCTGTCGTTCTGCGCTGTCCATGGACGCATAAGTAATCAGCAAATGGTGGTAAATGGTCAACCTACTTTGTTTCCGCCTTGAAGAGCATCTTCGGCATGGGAATACAGCGCACGCAATTTAGTAAAACTGGCCATGAATTCGTCCTCTTCCTCGCTTTCAGCGACATTTTCAGTTATCTGCTCAGTCCACGTAATAATGGAGGAAAGCCAAGGTGCTCTGACCACATGTGAAGTGATCAGCGGTGCACAACACGGTACGGAATTGCCTCACGGTTTCGGTGAACGAGTGAGAAGCCGTATTTCATGAAACAAAGCACAATACAAGTTCCGCTGCGACATAGGTATGCGTAGTGTTTGCTCCTGAGAGGATAATGTGACATAAGCTGCTGGTGCACGTCCACCATATATTTGTTATCCAACCTTCGTTCGAATGAGAACACCCAGGCGTGCTTCAAGACTAATGGCGAACCGGATACCTATCAAAGTCTAAAAGCGTGATTAGCAGAGAAAATACGATATAGGTGGCCGACTGTTACTATTGGAGAGTCTTTAGTAGAGCGCAACGCTCGCAGAAATGCGATCAGTTCCAAAAGTAGAGCTGACTGGCCTATGCGAGGTTTTGCCCATAGAGAGTTTGCTATTTCAGGCCTCGACTTCATACCAGCAGGATCGCTCATGATTGCGACCGACATCATCTCAGCGTCTCTGCACCAAAAGTCCGATTGATATCTGGCGAGGCAATTCAGCACGCAAATTTGGTAACTGAGGGTAACGTCTTTGCCAGATGCTGCACAAGAGAAGATTGGTTTGAAAAACACTTTTGCTTGCATGCGCGATGCAACATCCATAAAATCAGAGAGCGGTTGACAAGGATACCCAGGAGTGTTTGCCATAAGCCGCTGTATTTATATCAGAGCGTGTTCTCCAAAATATTATAAGCACATACATCAGGTAGTGAAGAGAGTATCAGAGTTATCATGTGCTTGCGAAGTTCCTCATGATAATCGTGTGTAATAGCTGTCAGGCTTCTAATGATCGCGGGCCATTCTGCATTAGCCACCTACAGTATCTTTAGCCCATCTGTAAAAAATCATCAGAACAAATTCAACGCACCAAATCTTTAACAGCATCCTCGAACTGTGACTTCCAATCCATGGAGTCTTGAGCTAAACGGGATAGGAGCGCTAATACACTATCCCGTTCGCTGTATCCTCGAACTGACAATAAATCAATGGCTAGTCGGACAACGGACTGTCTTGTATCTGAAATGTCACCGTCACGTATAAAGTCTATTTCAGGCAGAACACGGGAGAATAAAATTCGGCTGATTGCAGAAGCATCAGAGAGTTGTGTAGCTGAGTCCATCGGAGACAAGAACAATAGTACAGAAGCCGATTCAATGAAACATTTGAGCTTGTACAAATGGATGCAGGTCACCAGAGGTGTTGGAATCGCCGACACCTCTATAGCTGGCCAGAATTCCTGCGCACCAAATCAGACCCGATCAGAGGCAATGGTGAGGAAAATACCTCCAGCAAATTATGCAGCATCCATTTGCGATTGTACTCGGGACCATACCCCAGGCATTTGATAAGGCTTTCAGTCGAAATCAGCCGTGTTATGGTATCACCGCTGTCATTTTCAGACCAATTCACTCCATATTTCTTTTCGAGTAGCGGCGGGGACGGTGAACCACACTGACCATCACAAATGGCCACGATGTACGCCTTCAATGAATCCACTTCCGGAAGAGAGTTTGGCGATAACGCAACACACATCAGCAGGTGATACATTCCGTGGAAGAGCGCCTGGAATATTGTGGGCGTGTCTGGACTGAACGACCTGTCCCGAGAGAAGAGAATGGAAGACAACACCCCTAGAATTCGTACACGTGAAGTCGAGGGGATGGATGCCGCGTTGCAACACCACAGGCAGCGTTCCAGCTCGACCTGTAATGAAACGCATCGAACTCAGTTCCAATCTGACAAGCGATCCACTACTGACCTCGCTCGACGGCGCTCTCCACGTTCTCACAATATGCTCAAAAATGCCTACAGCGCTCTGCTGCTCGTTTCCGAGTTGTTCAAACCTATGAGGACCCAAGAACGGTACCAGCAATGCCGATAGCACATCCGATTCGTGTGGTAATATTGGGGGTCGGCTGGTGGATGTCACATATGTCAGAACGTTGTGAATATGGACAAGGGATGGCATCCTCCGAGAATCGACAAAGATCGTCTGTGACGAATCCTGCCTTCGTATACTCTGTAGGGAGGCCACGCTTGGACTTGTGACCGTTGTAGGAAGGGAAGCAGTAGAAGCCATAAACGGGAGATGCACAGTTGATCCGAGAGTGTTTTGTGAGCCCTCGCGCTCTGGTTTCTGACGGGCCATCCAGGCCTCGCCGAACCGTACACTCCAACATGCCTTCAGGATATCCTCAGAGAATTTGCGGTGCTCGTCGATGGCTACCTCCCGTGCCTGTTCGACCACCTGACGGAAGATCTTCTGCCCAAAGCGATATGGTCGAGGCGTACTAGGTCTTGAGGAGGGTGGTGTAGTGGTGCCAGATACTACTGGAGTTGTCGAGCGCGTTGGAGGCATAGGAGGGGCCGGACCATTAGCAGCGTTGTTCAAGACGTGCGATCGCAGCGTGTCCCATCTCCGGCGACCGGGTGAGGGGAGAGGAGCATCTCCCCCTGACACAGTCCTGCGACCTCCACCTAGCTTCAGTGGTGCACTTCTTGCTGGGGCGACCATGGCTAAAGCGCTCACGTTTGATTCTGATATGTCCTTCAGCTCATCTGGAGACCGAACCTGCTCTTTGTCCGTCCAACCAATAGGTGTTTCATGATCAAGATCTCCTCCCATGCCATTTCCCGCAACGCCCATGTTATCGGAAGTGGAAATGGCGACACCTGTACGCGGCTTCCCGAGCTCCTTGGTGAAAGTGGATGCGTCAGACTCCGAGCCTGATCCAGATTTCTCCTTTCTGAGTGAGTCAATCGAGAACAGACGTTTTGGGAGCGGCCGTCCGCCAGATGGCCTCCTTGGTACATTGCTGCCATTAGACATTACCGTTGTACTATACGGGAGCAAAAGGTCACTGTGTCAGAAGCATACGCAACGATAGCGAGAATTGTAGAACGGACCAAAAGCCGCTAGTAATAAATCAGATTACAAAGTAATGCTTGAAAAGTGTTATTCACTACGACCCTGCGCTGCGCGCGCCAGGACGTAGTCACCGTGTGAGGACAAGTTGCGGAGCTGCTTGCATAGACGCGGTACTACTACAGTAAGTATGTAGACTAACTCAGCGCAACTTCTCGCGAACTCGAAGCACTGACTATCTGAGATCCCAACGGTAAAGATAGTTTTGACTCAAGATACATTGTGATTCACAAATCAAGTATGATACGAAGAATAAACAGACCCAGTCTTGCCCACCCAAAACGTGCCTCTTCAACATGCCCAGGACTATCTGACATGGACATAGGTGTGAGCCTGCAGCGGATACAAGGCTGGAAAAATGATAACGATAATGATGATAAAGAGAGATAAAACGAGACAGTGAAAAAATCGTAAATGATGGACATCCAGAGTTGTACAAAGCTCCGACATTCAACAGTAGTCATCAACCTGCACGTCTGTGCCGCCTGGGTGAGGCATACTCTCCAAATAGGAGAGTATTTGGTCCTTTCGAATATCCGCCAATTCCTCATTCGAGGCCAGAGATGTGAGCTCACTCTCATCTTCAAACTCAGCATCATCATCATCATCATCATCCCAAAATGGCCTTGTATCCTCAGCTGCTGCTGCTTTCATAGCAGCATAAACAACCCATCTAAAATGGCGGACAAGAATTTCGTCGCTCGGAGGGGCAAAGATATTAGGTTTGTCATATGCCCACGGTTTCGTAACAACCTTGCCGTCAATGTCGGCACATCTTGGATGCAAGGCAACAATAGCGTGCGTCTAGAGCCTGTTATTTACTACATAGTAAATGCATGTGCGAAGACTTACCTTGGGTCGAACCACAAAGGCAGACCGATCAAACAGCTTGTGATGCTTTAAGCACAACAGCACGCCATTTTCAAGCGAGTTCATACGCATATCGTCCATATGCTTATTCATTGAGCGCTGCTTATTTCTGAGATTGTCAGGATGTGTGTATGGATCCTGAGTGAACTCCGACAACCGTTGCGCCTTCCACTGAAAGAAGAATGAGTTACTATGATGTTTTGTAATATAAGGACTCACCAATGTCAATGCTTGTAGAGGAATGATGTGCGCACCTTCCAGTAAGGAATAATCCACTGAATACATAAAAGGTTCATCAGTCCCAGCAGCATCACATATGACACATGCACGATCTCGTTCAACTAGTCGATTTTTGAATGAATCATAGGAGGGGGCGTCCTGGAATAGACCCAATTCAGCCAGTCATTAAAATTGAGTGTATTCTCGGTAAATTACCCTTGTGTCATGCGTAGAGGTCTGGATTTGCTCAGCATGTACCTGGGATGCCCCTGACAATCTAGCAAACTCTCCCACTGCTTTTGAGAGTTTCACTGGATCTTTAATGTGAGCAACAACATCACGAAACTCATCTGATATCAAACGATCAAAGCCTGAGACTTGATGATTTAGAGGTAGACTCAAGAGGATGCGTACTGTTTGGTCAAATCAGGTAATCGCCAGACCCAAGCTCAAGGAGAGATCACACGCCAGCAGATCAAAAGGGTGAGAAGCCGTATTGGTCTTAGGGTCATAAATACATAAACTCCAGGGTAAATCTTGGCTATCAAGTCGGTAAACGATTCGATCTTGAAAAATAGCATTGAAGTCGCCCATAGTTAACTTGTACGCCTCTAAAGCCAGTATAAAAATCAATGAACTTAGCATGTAGAAAATGAACAACAGACGAAATGTCAAGATGGGTCCGCGCTCCACAGAGACGTATATTTTGATCTCTCTTTCAGGTTTGCGAGCCTTGACAGTGAATGCTTCCGGACCAAGATCATCAGGGGTGAGATTATTGAAAGTGAGACAGTCACTAGTATTCAAGGAGGAGGAAAAGGAATCCATAGCAACAGGCCACAATGCTTAGGTGTTCAACATTCGAGTTCAAGTAACATCCCTGTCCAGAGCGGACGCAACTGGTCTTTTGAAACCCGGCTGTGGCGTGCCGCACGGAAACATTCAAAAATGACCCGAAGCGGGTGTTTTCGTGCAGCAGGGCCCTAAGTTAGGCTGCTCAATCCAGCGCTGCGGCCCATGAGCTCAATCTCCTACAGTGTCCGTGAAAACACACTCCATGATCTTCTTCCGATAACTTTACGGCGCTCTCGTGGGGATGCCTGTATGTTATTCCCGATAACTTTACGGTCGGGCGGGGAGCTGACCTAAGCGGGTGGCGCGAGAAGAGTAGCGTATCTGAGATCCCGACGTCAAAGATAGATCACCGAGCACAGAGGTCTCTCCACAGGCATAATGTGACAACGCCCGTAGCTGTCGCACTGACTTCACAAAGATCGAATTGTGAAGTCAGTACGTCAACGTTTCACGCGAAGAAATATATGTAGCATTCATCTACCGAACATAATGGTCCACTTAAAAAACATTCCCAACCGACACGAGCAGTGTCCACCGTTCAGCAGTCTCCTTCGAGTGTGACTCAAAACACATTGTGGTTTGCAAACTTTCAAGTATTGTACGAAGCGTAAACAGACTGGGTGAATCGAGTCAATTGATGGCCTCTTGCGAATGCATTAACAATGTCTCCGAACGTTGAAATCTCAGCTGCCGATCACACATCCCCACCAGTCGAGCTTCAAGTTGAAGGATCCTGGATGTTTCAGCGCCTGCACCACGCGAGGCTAATGTCTGTTCAGAAGAGCCCATGCGAGAGCAGCATCGTTCAGTGTAGCGTGAATATAGTATGAGTTCTATTCATAATACGATTACTACGACTGCGTACAACAGGTAACCGGACATCGACGAAACCGTTCACAGTAACGAAAAACATCAACATCTAGGTCGCCATCGGCGAATATGCCTTCTTACACCCAGGACAGGGGACGATATTAAAGAGCGTGCGACAAGACAATGACTGGCAGTGGGGAGGAATTCTTTGACAGTATAGGCGACAGAGAGCACGTAGAAGAGAGTATGTCAAGTGGTGAAAGTCTGTCCCAAGGAAGGTGTCGACGAGTTGGGAAAGTGATGGAGTTGAGAGAACGCCCAGTGACCGGGGCGCAAGTGCTGAGTGGGCTCCGCCCAGCTGCAGATGAGTGACATTGAGACGTGATGTGACATGCAGTTTTTGGAGAACTTACGGGGAGGGCGCTGAGTTGGGCCGTAAATTATCATCCACAGAAGGGTACAGGTGGCTATGTAAGCCAGGAGGTGTCGCATATGGAGGAAGAGCATAGGAATTGACAGCAAGTAAACCATTAGAAACATTAGGGACAGCATGCCCCCGAGAGAAGCTTGAGTCGAAGGTCGCAGAATTAAGCACAGCACCCATAGATTGACCAGTCGGCGCTACAAATGGTGCCGCGCGAGGATTCAAGCCTGTTTTAGTCTCCATGCGACTGGGAAGCGGGACAGCAGGGGTTTCATTCTTAGATTTTTTCAGGAACTCAACTTTCACAGGATTATTGGAGTAAAGCTGGCCGTGAAGTGCATTTTGAGCGTCTCGAGCTTGAGCTACAGTCGCATACTCCACAACAACTGAGATATCGTCCTGGTTCAGATTGAAGCCGCCAGAGCCCAAGATGTCCAGTTTTTGGATGTCGCCATAAGGGTAAAACAAAGGCTTCAGGTCGGATATTTGAGAGAATAGGACAGCAGGCAGATTAGTAACCAGAAGACTAGTCAAAGGAGCAGTGACATCGCAGAGAGGAGCTTCTTGCTGAGGCGTCGGCATGACTGGTACTTGCCCAGAAGACGGACTGGAGGTAAGAGAACGAAACTCAAAGGGAGAGGGTGAAGGTGAAGGTGATTGGCTAGCAAGCACCGTTGTTCGGTCTCCACCATCAAGAAAACCTCGATAGACTGTCAGCACGAGGGCGAAGCTCTGTAGATTTATTGTAAAGTAAAATACCTTGCGAACGCTGAACCACGGCCCATGAAACGTCAATTGTATGACCCCTGAAATGAAAGTGTGGTTCGGAGGAAGTGATCACCACAAATGACATTTGGCTTACTTGATTTCCCTGCGACTTAGACCGTCCATGGCAGCTCTAGCTTCACTAAAGCTGCTCATCACGACGAATCCACGTCGACGAGAGGCATTGTCAACAGTAGCCAGAATTACGGCGTGGGCCACAGTCCCATAGCGAGAAAAGATATCGACGAACTCAGACCTGATCGTATGCGCCTGTCAAAACTATTCGATCAAGATATAGGAGCGGCTTACTTTGTAAGATCAAAAGGCAACCCCAAAACATATAAGTTGCGTCGACCATCTCCTTGTTTTCCCTGTCTAGCGACTTTCTGGTTATCGGAAGGGAGACAAGCGGTAACGACCCTGAAAATGAGATAGTATAAATGTCCGAAACGACGAAAGAGATAATCTCACAAGGGGACACCGGCCACATTGTAACCAGACATGCACAATGCTTTCCTGTGCATCGTATGCGTGTATGAGTGACGAAGCTATATAATAAATAGGTGGAGTATATCACTGTGCAGCATCGTGAGTCCTGAAAGTCAGCCCGACAACTCTGCGTGCTCCGTCCATGGATTCATCGCATTTGCTTACGTCGCCTGCGGAGGAACACATGAGCGTCCAAGGACATAACATGCGAAGTAGCACATATACCTACCTATCAATGTGGCGAATAAATCGGCAATTTCCTGTCTGGTGACTGCTTAACAGTGAGAATTCTGGCACATACATGCCCTTGAAAGTGGGTACGCACCTGATTCCGCTACGTTTTCTACCTTTATGGAACACGTCTCACGATTGAACCTGAAAACTGGGTTTGGAGGGGCAGCCATATCGTCGAGTATAGTCTAAAAAACTACAATGAAGGGGGGGAATCGCTATCTACGGTTTTGAGCAAAAGACTACGAGTGTATAAGACGATGCGTTCTCTCTCCTGAGCAAGAAACGAGCAAGAAGTTCAAGAAAGTCCGGCAAGCTCCGCGGCGTCAAGGCTGGATTTCATGCTCAGAGACATTCCCACGCCACAGACGCGACGCGTCTGCTGCGCCACAATCTCAGCCGCTGACCGTGACTACCTGAATAGACTGGCTTTCTTCAGCAACTTAAGCTTACAATTTATCTTCATCTCCAAAATACTCTATAGCACCATAATATGTCAAAACGACAACTATCCACCTTATCTCAAGTTCCCCCCTACGCGCTATCTGCGCTGACACGAGGAGGATACGAGACTGTCGAGGATCTATCAACAACGACTCCGGAGCTACTCACGCAAGGTCACAGCTGCGTACTATTATCTCCAGTTAAATGACTAACAAAAAAACCGTCCGTACTGGCAGAATTGGGGATACCCTTGACGTCCTCGCGCGCTATATTCTCAGCCACACAAGCCCCGAAGACCCTTCCTATGACCCAATCTGCAGCTTCAATTGTCGGTGTCACTACAAAATACTCCACGCTGTGCGGGCCGCTTAATAGGCTGCTCGACGGTGGCCTGAAGCAAGGGTGTATCTTGGAGCTGTCCGGTGCTCCGGGCTGCGGAAAGGAGGCTCTAGCCGTGAACATTTCCAGAAGCTACGTTGACTCGTCGAAAGGCGTCTTATTTATCGGTGCGTCTACATACTGCTGCCCTGCTTGCTTGTGACGAATTTACGGCTGCAGATATGCAGAATATGACAACTCCCGCCACCCTCGATAGGTTACTACGTAGTCAGTTGGTCGAGGCTCGGTATTTTTATATGGAAGATGTTTATCCACTCTCTAGAATCGTCGCACACAGTGTCAGCGTATCAGAAACTCGTCCGCCATCTCCAACTACACACCCTTCTCGACTTGATGGTCTTTCTGCAGAACCTTCCGTCATATCTGCAAAATCATCCGGATGTGAGAGCGGTGCCTTCATATCTCGTGTGCTCATTCATTATCATCGTTGTCTTCCTTTCCACAGATTGCTCTCATCGTTCTGAATTCCTTGTCCTTCCCATTCCAGTCCCCGGATGTGACCTATGCGGTCCGCAATGCCGTTCTTGACAAAGTCAAGCAAATCCTAGCGAAAACTGTTGCTTCGACAAGGGTGACCGTGCGCATATTTCTTTCATATCCGAGACAAAGCCGATAAGTCTACTTCGGACAATTTGCCAGGTAGTAATCACGAGCCAATTGGCCACGAAGATGTACAAGGCGGACGGCTCCGCAGCGAACTTCGACACGGGCTCGAGAGCGATCATGGTTCCTCTTCTCGGTCCGTCCACGTTCACTACGCTTCCGAATGACCCGTCACTGAATTTCGTGTGAATATCCACTCGTGGCCATCCAGGAAATGCCCACCTTCCGTCCGGAAAAACGTATAGGGTACTCGTCATCCCACAGTCACGGATATCAGGGTTCGTACGGCAGTTTGTAACGTTTTACGGCATAGCTAAAACTAGAAATTCACCATTGGTTCTTAGCGTTCTTCGCCTGCTGTCGTCACCAACCCACATTCAGGGCCGTCGGCCCGAGCGCGAAGAAAGTTACCAGTTGGTGTGCAGACTCGTCTTTGTCATTCCTTGTCTTCCACTGAAGTGTGCATGGAAACGTCAAAAATAGGTCGGCGGTGAGGTACAATAGCGCCTCTGTCGAGTCTGCCTGCTATTTTCTGCATGCGTTTCAAAGTGACATTTTATCATACGGGGGCATCTCGGGACTAATGCACTTCTTGGCCGCGCCATGAGATATTCAGTCTTGGTGGTCTAGTCTGCCTATGACTTCTTCAGGGCCGATTATTACGTCCATCTTGCAGTCATGCAGCGCGGTCGGAACTTGTCCCGCCTCGAGGATTTGCTCGCGTAATGCCAACGCCACTGATGGTGGGCTGGCACGGTCAGCATCAAACACATGGAAGGACCTGTCTGATCTGACCAAGTAGGGGTTTCTTGAGGCCGTCGGCAGATTTGGAAGATGAGTAGGATGATATGAACCTGTCGTAGTACCCCTTTCCATGACCCAGGCGAGATAACGATCGGTCAAATGCAACGCCTTGAGATGGACACATGTTAGCAGCATTGTTGCGGCGCGCCATTACAACGAGGTGGGCGGCACATACGGACCTGGGACGAGAACCAAATCTAGCTGTTCAGACCCTTCTTCCAGAGCTATACGTGATGATTTGCGTTCAGCGTCAAGTCCGGTTATACCGGATGGGAGGAGGACGGACCGCTTGAACGCCGTTGGCCGTTGAATTCGTACGCGGGTTCCTTGATCCCCCATGCGCCAGCCGGAAAGGTGCGCAGGTCTTCCTCGCCGTAGACCTTGAGAAAATCCATTCTGCCGCTGGCGGCGACGTCAATCTTGGGCACAAAGAGGGTTTTTCCTTGTGCACGAGTCCTGATTTAGCGGTGTGTCTGGGTATGGACGGTGGAGAGATGTCAGACCTGCCCGCAGGATTGCAGATGCAAGAGCGGAAGTTTCCACTTCGCCGGTGGGCATGCTGAGATAACAACTGACGTTCTTGCTATGCAAGAAGAGCGGGGACGCGAGCACGCGGTCCACAATGATCTGGGCTGGAGCGCGTTGAGCGAGTGAGGAGGGACATGTACACATGATGATTACATTGGTGGTGCAGGTCCGATGGCGATAGAGACCGCAGGCTGATGGACATTGCCTTGCGCAGGGCGGCCTTGTGTGCGGCCATCGTAGATGAGTGATAAGAGGGGGCCGCTAGGTGCGAACCCATCGATGGTTAGCAGCAGGAGCCCGGGAGGGGATGGCAACCAGCTGGGCGGTGGCTGGTCGGGCCGCGCAGAGGAGGTTAGGCTTTGTCCGCAGGGCTGGGCGGGAGTTGCCGTATGAGGCAGGCAAGAACGCGCACAGCGAGCGAGGAGGCAATAAACATCCGTGCACGGACGCTGCGTCTTCCAGCATGCTCCAGAACGATCCGACGTCCCCCGTGAGCCCGCTCGCCGCCTACCCGCCCCTCCCCCCCGCGGAGTCCCGCACCCGCGCACCTGAGTTCTACGGCTTCGTCGCATGGTCCTCCTCTTCCCTCTTGTTTGTCCTCTACCTCCTCTGGGCCCTCCTCCCAGACAGCTATCTCCTCCGCCTGGGCATCTCCTGGTATCCCAACAGGTCTGCTCCCTCCTCGTGCCCGGTCTCCCGTTAATTTCCGTCCACAGAGAATGGGCCGTCCTCCTCCCCGCATACTCCATCGTTCTCGTCCTCTTGACCTACTTCACCTACTTTGCCCTCGCACTGGCACACACCCCAGCCTTCTCCCATATCAGCACGATAACAGGTGCGCTCCTCTCCTCTACTGCCCCCGCCGTGTGTCATCGCTCAGAACACGCACGCCACAGACTCCAGGGCGCATCTTCCTCCCCCAGATGTCCCCAGTCCCTATCTCGCCCATGCGCATCCCAACGCCATCCCAGAGATGTACGATATTCCGATCGGGCTCGTCAACCGCGTCATTTACGGTCCCCGCACCCCCCCTGCCGAACTCCCGCCTGCAGGCCGTCCGCACTAGCAGATCGCTGCGGCCGATAGTGTGCGCTCGCGCCAATCTGCTTCCGGCCCTAGCTTTGATATGTGTATGACGTCCCAATGAAATGTTCCGTTGCCCAGGCTTTCTCCGCCCCCCCCCGTGCATTGGCCCGTAATCCTATAGGCTAAATTGCTCTATTGCACTGGCAACCTCCGACTTCGCCCCGACCTGAGTGCCTTTCTGAGTAGTTCTCGTGAAATACAAGCCGTATCTCCGGCTTTCCAAGCTCCGGTCATTTTCGCGCGCGGGCGGCAGAGCCGGACGATGAATCAGCGTGCATACATTACGACATTAATTATCGTCTACCCGATACAAGCAGTAGTGTTACAGTGCAGACGGCGGCCCCAGATAAGCGTGAGTCCAACACGACGCCAGCCCCGTCCGCATACATTAACCTGTCGGTCAATACTCTCGGTGGTATAATTGGATGAGCATATTAATACAAGATCGTGGGGGATGCGGCATCAGAGCAAGAAAATACAGCAGGAGCAGAATCAGAACGTATTCGATGACATTACAGGCCCAGGAAGACCGCGCCACTGCACAGATAACAGTGTGTGTGTAAGTCAACAGTCATGGGAAGCGAGGTTAAAATTACCTGGCTGGGGATATATGGGCTGGGTCCCGCCTCCCCGTACGAATTCCGTTCCTCGTAGCCGTCGTCTGGGTTCCACGTGGGAGAGGAAGGCGTGACGGGGGGCAGGGGGACGGGAAGAAGGGGGCAGGAAGGACGCATGTACTCCTCTTCCGAGTCGGACGGCGAGTCCCTGAGGTAGTCCGCGTTCGTCCTCGTGGACAGGCTCTGGGGTACCCACCTAAGCTTATGCGGCAACTTCCCCACGTCGTGTACCTCGGACACTAGTGGCGTCTCGAAGCCGACCGTGAACTGGGAGGGCGAGGTGTTGGCGTGATCCGGCGTCGGTACAATTCCATGCGTCCGCAGGTGCCTCTTGGCGTTGGATCGGACGGCGAAGCTCTTCGTGCAGGTGGGTATAGGACATTTGTATGCTAAAAATAATTCGAGAAAAAAAAGATGACCGATTAGCCCCGTACCGTGCTGGGAGTGATGACCAAACTCACGCTTCGCGCCCGAGTGCGAATTCATGTGCGTCGCCAAGCCACTCGGCCGCGGAAACAGCTTGGAGCAAACGCTGCATTGGTGCATCTTGGACTTCTTTTGTGCTGGCTTGGACCTTTCCGGCGAGCCACTGGAGGGTGATACGGCGGGGAACGACGCTGACTCGGCAGATAGTTTGGGGCTTCGCGCCGGCTGGCGGGTAGCACGATCAGATTCCTGCGCGCTAGCAATGCTGTAAGCAGCATCAAAAGAGGACCGCGGCCAGTCGCCAGGGGAATTGATGTCCATGGCAAGCCGATCATGTCTGCCGCTTGGCTGGTACGCGGGACGGGACAGTTCGGAGATTGCGGAAGGGGGGCTGCTCTCGGAGTCGTCGTCACCATCGTCGCCGGTGTCTGCGTCGTAGATGAGAGACGGCACGGCAGAGGGACTGAGTGGATCATGCACAGACTCCATCGAATTTCGGCGCAGCTGGACGCCGTAGGAAGATGCCAGGCGCGGAGATTGCGCGTCTGTCAGCGCGGACAAGCCCGAGATGGTGTGCGAGAGGGAGGATGGAGAGGAGGCGAGATGGTGGCTGGACAGGATGGAATGCATGGATGATGATGAATGGGGAACATTTACCAAGGAATGCATGTTGGGAGTGGACTGAGATACGAGCCGGTGGGTGGCCGCGGACGGTTCGAAGTCCGCAGACGCAGCGATGTATTGGTTATTGGCGACATACGGCGCCCTGCGGTCGGCTTCTCCCTGCTCTAGTCGGGCGCGATGACGGATGCTGTGAGTGGTATCGATGCCAAGATGGCCTGCGGGCGCGCTGACGGTTGACGAGACCAGCTCGTCGAACTGCATCGCAGGGTCGTGGTAAGAAAGAGAGTAGGCACCAGCGTAGGCGGACTCCTGGAGGAGAGTGCGCTGAGAAGACTCGGGGTATCCGACCAGCTGAGACGGGTTGGCGTAGTAGGAGGAGGGCATGGCCTGCGTGGTCTCACAGTATGCGGCGGTTGGGGGGTCGGTGTACTGGAGCTGCTGGTCCTGGGCATCGAACGCCCAGGGATGACGAGAGGCGGGGAGGGAGTGACTTACGCCAGAGCTGGGGGTGTTTGAGGCGTGGTAGGACGCGAAGTGAGGATAGCGTTGGAGGGACTGGGGGAAGGACTGAGAGAAGTCGTCGGGGTAGGCGAGGGGGGCGGAGGAGGCAGAGTCGTGTCTGTGCCAGGGGCTGGCCATGGGGTGCTCGCGGAACATGGGAGAGCTGGGTCGGATGAGCGGGCTGTCGGAGGCGAAGGGGAGAGACCGACCTGGAGATATAAGGCTGGAGCGGAGAGGTCGCGATGGCGGAGGTCTTTAGGCTCGGAGGATGTTGGGCCATGGCTGCGTTACATGAGTATTCATCACTGGCAACGCGCAATTCATATGGGCGAGAAGGCGAACACGAGACAGGAGGGTGCCTCAGCTGCCAAAGCGGGCAGACCCTTGGGATCAGTCGCGCGTGAGAGAGCGCGAGTGGCCTGCTCGTCCTAATCTCAGAAGCCAGCGCGCGGCCTCCCAACTGCCTTGTTATCTCGCTGCATCAACACAGCTGACCCAATCCGCGAATCCTGCCTAGAATCCTACCCCCCCTCCACGATCCACCCTCCCGGCCCCCCCATCAGGACTGTGCGGAGACTGCCCGGGTGCACCCACGGCGGCAGCACACCACAGATCACACCCCGGAGGCTCGCGATCCTCCTCTGCGCGCGGGAGGGCGCCAGGCGCGCACGGACAAACCCCCGCCCCCACCGGCCCCCCCTCCGAGTCCTTGTCCTCGGCCTGCAGATGGCGGCAGGAAGGCCTGCCCCCTTTCAAACTCCGCGACCATTTCCAGCTCGCGCGATTTGATTCTGCGTGGCCGAGATCGGTCTGCCGTAAATGCTTCCATGGGCACGACCCGCCCAGCTTCTCTCAACACACCTCGCAGTCTTGCTCGTATCTCGTCTGTCGCCATTCGCCAACCTCACACTCAGTCATGTCATTAGATGCCATCGATAGCAATGCAGAGACGAACGAAACACACAATCAACCAATCTCATAGTGTGCGCGATAGCCCCGACGTCAGTACGTCGTCCAGCCATCCCCACAGTATCAGATCCAGTCAGGCCCGTCCGGATCGTCAGCCAGCAGTCCACCTGCAGGTACACAGCTTAGTGAGGTCACTCGGCAGCACGCCCAGTGCAACTTCTATGACCTACCGATACTCGGCGAATTTATTCTTGGTCTCCGCGACGTCCCCTCTCGCATGCAGAGACCCAGTCGTACCGGGCCGCACACAACTTGTGTCACGAACTTGGCCCCCTTTGGAAGGCTTCTTCACGTCTTCCGTGAACACCAGGCTTCTTCTCCCTGCTGAACGAACCTCCTGCTGCTGTGAGCTCTTCCCCTTCGAGGCGGGCTGCGCAGAATGAGGTCGCTGCAGCACCGGGCGTTGGCGACCGTCTGCTGTCATCGTGGTCTCTCTGCGTTTCAGCGGTGTCTGTTTCTGTAATCATACGTCAGAATCCTCCACACAACCCCCATTCACGGAAGGTATCGATGAAAAACTCACCCATCGACCCGCCGGCGTTGTCGCGTCGCCACGCGCCCACCTCTCCCACCAGCCATTGGCCACTTTCCTATTCAGAGCTGCCATGGCCTGTGAGTCCATCACGTCCACGCCGTCTTCTGACTCGGCATCCACCGTCTGATCCTTGCGGATAGCTGCTGCACCGTACTCTCCCGAGTCATCAGGAGTTACCGGCCCTGGTGAGGACCGGCCGCTACATGCTGACTGCCCCGATGCGTCAAGGCATTCAATGTCACTTGTCACCTCATCCCAATCCCACTCGCCGAACGTGTCCCGGAGGTCAGGCCCGAGGTCATTTCCCTCTTCAATAACCTCCCTGTCGTGTCCTGGTTGCGAGAGCGTGGTGCGGACCAATCTTTTCCCGACGGCCATGTCAGTCATGCTGCTTTCACCAGACGCCACACGTGTGAACAAACTTGGGAGTGGTCGCCGGGCAGGCGGACTAGAAAGGACATCTGCACCGAAATCGTCTTCCTCGTCTTGGTCGGTCCACCTCGCGGACTTGTATACAAGCGGAGAGCAGAGCTCGGGTGTATTACACCGTGCCATCGAAGGAGAGGGGGACACGTAGCCGTCTTCTTGACTTACAGAATCCGGCTCGGGCATGAGAATGTCATCTTCGACGACGCTCGGAATGTTTTCCTTGTTCGCTTCAGTGGGAGTGAAGTCTGGTGGTGTTGCTGAAGAATGCATCCGACTCCCCTGGCTGTCGCGTGGAGGTGATGAGGAGGCCGCGCAGAAGAACTTGGACGACGTGAGCCCAATTGAACGGACTTCACGGTGCGTTTCCTCCCGCCTCTTACGTTTTGCTGCCATATCTTGGTCCATCACTTCCGTTAATGTTCGCTTGCCACTCGCCCGGCCAGCCGCGGCGGTGTGTTTCCCGGCAACTGGCACCGCCCTCAAACCAGATTGTGGGGCGGGAGCGATCTTTGACTTCGGTGCTAGAAAATGATTGCGCGGACGTAAAACGTTGGTCAGTACAGAAGTCCTTCGTTTCTGAGAAATATCGGACTTACTGAAGAAACTCAAAATCCCAATTGTAGGTTTTTCCGGAACAATATCCTTTTCCGAGCGAGACAGTATTGGCATGTTTTTGGGGATCGGCTTGAGGACGCGTGGTACAAACGTTGGGTTGATATCTTCCATAGGCAGCAGGCTGATAGGGCACGCATCACCTTCAGCGACTTGCTTTGCTAGTGATGCCTCGAGATTCCTGAATAATACAGAACATTCGTCAACGATCGGTGATACGACCTCATTCCCGACTTACGTCCCCACGTATGCCTCCGTCTCTTCATCCCATAACTCACCAGCTGGCGGGTCAGACAAATACACAAGCATCTCCTGCGTAGGGTCATACACCCTTTGATATAGAAAGACTTTTTCGGCCTTCCTGAACGCCTGTAAGTAATTACTCGGCACTTTTTTCTTCCCCTCCAGATTCAGTGCTCGGATCACGTTCTCGACGGTCTTGTATTTACGCAAGAGCGAGTGCGCAGTTTTGAGTCCAATGCCCTGGATGCTTGGGAGGTAGTCGCATCCGCTGAGGATTGCCATGCTACGGAATTGGACATCTGACCACCCCAAAAGGGAAATCCCGCCAGACGACCCAGAAGTGACAGACGCGAAATCGGCCCGGGAGACGCAGATTATTGTAGCACTGGTGGGATCTAATTTAAATAAGACTTTCTTACAGCCGAAGACCAGAAGATCGGAGTCCTCCGTAATTATTCCGTCCACAATGCCGATACGTTCCAAGTAGGCAAGCTGTGCGTCTGCCTCGTAGGGAGCCACCACGTATGGAACCGACTCCGCCCGCAATGCCTACAGCACCAACACCATGAGTCATAAACGGAGGAATGTGGTTATGACCACGTTATATCACATACCTTGATGAGCTGATAGGCCATTTGCGGCGTAACATCGATGCATTTCACGTAGTATTCTCGTGCTTGGCCGTGTTTGCCTTGGGCTGCAAGTGCGTTTGCTCGCGCGAGATTTTCGTCACGTCTCTTCTTGCGATCAGATTCAGTACCTTGCTTAGCGGGAAGAGGACCACCGTCGAACACAATATATGGCTTTATCCGGTAATGCTGAAGCAAGCGGACACGATGCATGGCGTATTCAACATATCTGGCAACGAGGCGTCAGCATTGCGAACTTAATCATGCGTGTTAGTATTGGCTAAGAAGTGCATGATATGCAAATGAATGACGACGAAGCACGTATGTATCTCCTAGGGCCGTACAGCTAGCGTGGTGAGTGAATACGATCGCGCATCCGCCAAACACCCATATTAGTAGCACGCAACTGCACCATGAACCAGACCACCGCCTCCCCTCAACATTGAAGCATATGACGTGCACATGCTTGCTAGCCCCTGCACATCACGGAACATGCACAAGCAAGCGCACCAATTACGAATCGCACCTGTATACAATGCCTCAAGCACAGTAGGTCTCCAGCGTTGGGGAGGCTTTACAAATGGAAGCGTGTCCACAAAGACCTGGCTGTTTAGTCAAAACCATACTATTGTCTCTAACTTGAACGTATGTGCCCTAGTGCACATGATTTCGGCGGCTACATGCCTAACGCCAAGACGCTCAGAGACGTCTTACCCCACAATGGGTTACGCCCCTTCCTAGCATATTAATCGCAGGTCACATTGAGCACTCACTTAGTAGTCTTTTTCCCTGTTGCTAACTCCGGTGCGCAGCCATAGACTCCTCTGTGCAGCCAAACGTATGCATCGACCGCGAGAGTCTGCCCGGAGAATTCTGATAGCGGTTTATTAGCTTGAATATCCTTCAGCAGAGGTAATAGCCCAGAAATTCCCATAATCCGCGAGTGTAGATGAGCAACAGAACATGCGCGTCCCAAGCGAGCTAATAAAAATGAACAAAGTAATCAAGCTGAGGTCGCCGTTTGTCGTAGTTCACAGAAGAAAGCGCGGAGAAACACGCTTGTCACACAGTGACGTCGCGTTCAGCAGACGCGTAACAAACGCCGCACGTGATCGCGCACGGCCACGCAGTGGCCCCTGCCAGTGCCATGATCCGAGACCGCGTGTCACGAAAATCCTACCCAGCATTCAGATCTTCAGAATCAAGCTAGGATCGAGTTTATACTGGTTATACATTCATTGGTACATTAGCTACGGTATGCTTCTCGCGGGATACACTACAGTGCTGATGGATAATACAGGTTAATTAATTTACTTCAACAGTCCAGCCTTCTCTGCCCGTTCCTTTGCGTACTGCGCTCGCGCTACCTTCGAATCCTCCTCAGGAACAAGAACCACGTCAAATTGCAATAGCTTGAACGATCCGCCCTTGGGGAACCCACGCTTGCGCGCTTCGGCGTCGTCGTGGACGTCCTTGAGAGTCTGTCGACCAGATGAGCCTCTGCAGTAGAACGAATACGAGAGTCGACTTACTACCACCAAAGACTTCTTCACACCGAAGACGGCATCGCTGCTGAGCCACTCGTCTCCCTCCGGGTAGAGTGCAGTTGTGAGCTTGTTGTATCCAGGCGCCTCGATCATCATATGCAGGTGATTAGGTCTCATGTTATGCCGTCCAAGTTGAATGAGCATCTCTCCGACGGGACCCTGCAAAAAGACATATTCAATACGAGCGCAACTATAAGCATTCAGAGACTCACATCTCCTGGGATCGGGTAGGCAACCGGCACGACCGCACGATATCCATACTTCCCATCTTTGTCTGTCCGCAAGCGTCCCCGACAGTCTGGCTTGTCTCGGGAAGCGTATTGCGTGTCATAGAACCCTGTAGATGGCCTCAACATCCATCCAATAATATATGCAGGTCATTCATACGTACCAAGAGCATCGGTCTCCCAAGTCTCAATAGTAGCATCCGGAACCGGAGTGCCATCTGTGCCCACTACTCGTCCCTCGACATACATGTAATCACCCTTGCCTTCTGATGCGATGGAAGCTCCGTTGTCGACTACAAACGGATGCATGTTGGCCATGCAGAATCATCCGCCATGTAACAAACTCACCATCAGGAGCGTCCTCCGTAAAGAATGGACCCAGCACACTGCTTTCCGTGCCGCCGCTAATTGGGGGATTGTTGATTGCGTCGACCAGCGCCGACACACCCAGTGTATCCGATAGGAGAATGCACTCTTGGCGAATGGGGGTACACGTCTGGCCCACGCGAGTGAGGAATTGGATAGCAGTCATCCATTCCTCCGTCGTAAGACTTATGATGCGATTGAGCGACACAAACGAGATGAATACTCGAAACACTCACCTCGTCTCATTCACGAACGCATGCAAGTGCTTCGTGAGTGTTCTGATGAGGAATCGATGACGTCTGCAGGAGATGATGGTCAGATAAACTATAGAGTGCGCGATGTGCGGTGCGCTGAGCACGTACGGGTCCGGTGTCAATTCAGTTAATTTCATCATATTCTCAGTAATAGTTTCCGGCCTATCAGGAAACTGCGAGGATGTTCACAATCTGGCCATGACAGCATGTCAAATGATGGCTCGTACCGGCAGGAAAAAGGGAGGTGGCGGGAGACCGTTTGAGACGGCCTTCTCTTCGACTGGGTGCTCCATTCTGAGACACTGGCGACGGGATTAACGTTAGGTGCGCCGAACGATGTGGTGGGCGTGGTTAGGAAAGTGCGCGTTATATACACCGAGAGGCTAGAGATACTCAGTATTTAAGGCAGTAGCTTCGACGTCTCAGATTTTGAGGGGCTGCGAAGTGGGGTACCAAATGCGGTAAATACATGTGGCATCAGCAGGTCAGGACCACTCGCTGAAGGAATCACCTGGCGCACTTGGTCTGTCAGGATGACCAAAATCGATGGCCGGGATCACACCTTTTTTTGGATCTCACGGCGCGATGACTAAGGCGGACAGGAGTGAATGCTACTGGATGTCATACTGACCTCCACCAGAACGTCAATGGACATGTTGCTGCTATGGACGCACGATGGGTGCATCGCGGGGCTCCCTGTCCATTCAAATGTAGCCGCATAGATGGGTTTGGTACGCGACACTCCCACATGATAAGGAGGATACTGACACATAGGTCTTCGGACTTCAGAGCGCTTTCGTCCGACGCGGCTTGTCTCAATTTTACAAGTGAGGCCTGGGTGTGTCTTGAGTGTCCTAGAATCCACATTGCCGCGAATCGACAGTTTGGCACTGATATTGTGGGGTACTCTTGCTTTCAAACGTGTGTGTGGGGTATTTGCTTTAGCAGCGCTTCCACAGTGTCTGGTGCCGAGAATAAACACTTTAAGCTGACGTCCAGACGCCATTCAGGATAGCAATGACGCCCCAGGAGAATGATGCAGGTTCATGCGGTGAGCCTGACCATCCCAGAGGCTGGCGGCGCCAGCTCTTGCGTAGACAATCGTTCAAAGTAGCGTCCCTCCGTTCTCCCTGCGAACTCACACTTTAGCACTGTGAGTGAGCGAGTCGTCGCGATCCTGGCCCATACGGGGCACCGTGATTGCCGCAGCTTCCCTGTCAGCAAGTCGCTGCCTGGACTGATACTCACGTCAGCTGAGCCGCTGCACGCACTAGCGCTCCCGAGCAGCGGCGGCCGGACGCTCGTCTGGTTGGTGGTGCCACTGGTGGACACGGACCATGGCAGTTACATGGTCACTGATGACCAAGTACGCTCTGCTCCGCCGTGTGGCCATCGGCACTGGACCTCCAAACGTTTAGCACCGACTGCAATTGTCTTCAATTCATCTTCCATGATAGATGGGTGGCAATGAGGATGTCCGTCACAGAAGCTATCGGGCGGTTCAACAGCAAAACGTGAACGTAAGAAACCGCCCAAGCTAGGCTAGTATGAACTGTGTACATGTTAGCTTAAGGAAGTCGCTTCACTCTGGGTTTAATGTGTTGGCAATGCAGCGGCGTCGTGGCGGGCCCGTGGCCACGCTGTCGCTTAGATAAAAGATCACATCGCCATCGCTCGTGCGAAGTAAATTGACGAATTTCAGGAGAGCGAATGAGCAAACAGGAGCGTACGCTAAACATCGCGTTTGGCCAGCGATCGGCGATCGGGACTTGGATCAGATCTGAATACCCCACATTGTATACACATTTGTGGAGGTTCGTAGGCACTGACCCACGGTACCTGTGTGCTGTTTCAATTTGTCCCGCGTGTCCGCCGAGGACATCATGGTCATTGCATATTACTTGCTGGAGACACAATAACTACCGAGCGATGGCTCGGATCATACAACAACCTGTGATATCCAGAGCGGTCAGTCAACCCGACGCCGCACGACAACCATTATTGTATGCTCACTTTTGCAAAAAATCGCTTGAGCTCAAGGACCGTCCTTTCGGGCTTCTCCTGCTGCACCCAATGTCCGGCACCGTCAACTAACACTAAGTCTTCCTCGGCCAAGTTGCTGCAGGCTTGTGACTTCATTCTATCCAGCGCGCCAGGTATCTGGAAGACGCCCCAATCTTGCTTGCCGGCCAGGAACATCGCCGGCACCTCAATCTTCTGCCCAGAAAATATTTGCAATTCCTGGAAATATTGGGGCTGGTAAGCGCGATAACCATTCAGCCCGCCTTGAAAGCCTGTCCGTCCATACTCCGACACATATACGGCAAGCTCGCGCTCCGTCAACCAGGTGTTGGCCGCGACTTCATCTGCGGATGGTGCGTGTGGTTCCACAGCCTGGGGCATGGTTGCCTCGAGCGGCATCATGTAGTAATGAGGCAGCTCTGCCACCTTGGCAGGATCCGGAGAATCCAGTGGCCGAGGCTCATTCAAAGGCCAATCCGCGCTTTTCATATGGTAATACGCACGAATGAACGCGTGAAGTCCGCGCGGGGCATTCATCATGTCGCGATTGGCGTCTTCGCCAGCGAAATATGGTACGTAATATTTCCTGGGGGGGTCGAGAGCAGCAAGCTGCACCTTGACTTCGGGAGAAAAGATGTTCAACGGAGAAGGAGGGGGTTTAACCGGGTCCACTTTGAACAATAAGGGAGGTGGTCCGGGAAACGGCGTGGACATGATGACCAAAGACCGGAACATGGCTGGACGGATAAGGGCGCACAGCGCTGCGACACCGGAACCCATGTCGTGACCTACAATAGAGGCCACGCTCGTGTATCCCAGAGCGAAGACTAGTGCCACTACATCTCGCACGATGTTGATAACCCGGAAGGGACCTAGGTCGTCCTCGAACCTGATAGGGAACGATGGCGCAGTACGACTGGTCGTCTGGCCGTAACCTCTCATGTCCGGCGCAACTACGTGAAAGCCCATCTGAGCAATCGGCACGATCACCTTGCGCCATGAATACGCCAGCTCTGGGAAGCCATGGAGAAGAATAACGAGGGGCAATGAAGGATCACCAGCTTCCAGGATATGCATGTTGAGATCGTTCACAGGCAGGAGTCTGGAGATAATCTCGTCTAGAAGACCATCTGGTCGAGTGGCCATTTCTGAAAAAATGGAGTCTGGTCAATCATGAACACCCAGTACGAATGCATTAACAGTCTCACTGGGTAAGAAAGTCGATGCAACGATACCTAGAGAGAGTCAAATTTCTTAAGCGCGACAATGCCCGTGCGGACTGCGGATATCTCAACATTGTGATCAGACCATAACCGTTTCCGGCGATATGGTTCGACAAAAGAGGGCGGTGAGCCAGGTTCAAGCTCCCTGCACTCACAAGGGCACATGCATGTCTGAGTCAGCTCATGACGACGACGAGATCTTAATAGAGTATTGGCTAGAACTTCGTGGATCTGCGGTAGAGCACCGTTTCAGGCTGGTAGCGATAGACCGTTAGACGAAACCGAGACGAATGTCATTGTGAGAGTTCCGCGGAATCGAGTCGATCATGGTCGCAGACGACAACGTCCACGATCGCACGAGTGACTTGGACTCGCAATGAAGTCGATCAAATCTCATTTTCTCGCATACACAGCCCAACTTCATCCCCATCGTTCGACACTCGTCGCGGAAAGCGGGCTGTACTGCTAGACTAGTGACCCCATCTGCAGTCGAGACTGCCGAGTTTGTCTTCCAGCACGAGTGCTGCCGCCGCAGGCCTTCTTTGGGAATCCACGATTTCCAGATTCCACATATCGCCAGCGACTTGCAAGCATGTCCGAATCAACGACATTTTCCGCGGAGAGCTACTTTGCAACGCAACCCGCACCTTCTTTTCTCGAGGAGGATGTACACAAGGTCCGCGAGTTCGTAGAAAGGCACGCACGAGCGGGGAGGAAGGTCGTCCTTGTCACAGTGAGCCTCTTTGTTTCTACATTGCCCCCATGGCTGGAGCAGACGGTATCCTCATAGAGCGGCGGGACCACTGTCCCACTCGAGCTCAACGTGTGAGCATAGCCACCGCCCGTCTGCCATGCCCATCGCCTTATCATGTCTGTGCATTGCAGCGTCCGCTTCCTCGACAACTTCAGTGCCGGTACGCGCTCTTTCGCTTCTTCCGCTGCCGTTCTGTGTTGACTTTCGCTGTTGTGAAGGAACTCGTGGCGCGACCTCCGCCGAGTACTTTCTCAAAGCAGGCTACGCCGTCATATTCATGCACCGGCAGTTCAGTCTGCAGCCGTTCAGCCGTCACTACTCGCACTCCACTCACCCGTTCCTTGACTTCCTGGAGATGGAGCAGACCGGTGCAGAGACGGAGACAAAGCTGGACGGAGTCGGTAGCGAGCCACAGCGCGTAGGGCCGCACATCAGCGTAAAGCTCTCGGAACGCACGCAGCTCGTGGAGGTCTTGGCGGCCTACAAGGCGGTTCACAAGGCGGGGACACTGCATACGCTGACATTCGTGACAGTCAACGATTACCTTTGGCTCCTCCGCGCAGTGAGCCAGGAGCTGTCGGTGTTGGGTCGAAATGCGTTGTATTATCTCGCTGCCGCAGTAAGCGACTTTTTCCTCCCCCGACAGAAGCTTGTGAGTGCAAATCTGCAGATTGCACTCGTGGTGCGGATAGTTAAAAGTTATTGTTCCATAGTCAGAGCACAAGATACAGTCAGGCAAAGGAAGTCTGCACATTGAGATGGATCAGGTACCAAAGATCCTCAAGCCTCTTGTCTCTGAATGGACCCAGGGCCAAGCCTTCATCGTCTCCTTCAAGGTGAGAATTTCCTTCAACCGATCGCACTGCTGCCAACAGACTGATGCTCCCATGCCTCAAGCTCGAAACGGACCCTTCGCTGCTTGTCCCCAAGGCTCGTACTGCGTTAGCACGATATGGGCATCAAGTTGTAATCGGCAACGATTTGCATCACCGCAAGCATCGTGTTGTCTTTGTAGCACCCGCGCATGCCTCTCGTGCCGCCCAATCGGATGATGCAGAGGGATTTGTCGAGACGTGGATCCGGATAGATACCAATGCTCCCCCAAGTAAGGAGATTGAAGAAGACATTATCGCAGAATTGATCAGTAGACACCAGTCGTGGATAAACCACACAAGTGTATGAATATTGGCATGCTGTCAAGTGCTTATAGTATAGTGAGCAGCCGCTGACGTATGTAAGTTGTCTATTAGTGAGTGAAGGTGAAAGACAAGCGGCGTGTACTGCCTCACTGTCTACAAATGCTACCTCGAAGGGTGAGATTGGTTCTAGTCATGACGTTCCCGAGACGTAGAGACATTGCGCCCAATCGACCGTCAGACACGCCATTGAAACCTGCAGTATCCATACGGAGCTGTCTGAGTCTCTGGGACTGATCTACTTGGCAACTACGCAGCTCTGGGCGACACGTACATACTTACTATGTACTTGAGGCGAGAAACCCAAGAGGCTGTGAGGACTCAGCACATCGATATTTAGACTTCAAGCTGATCCGAGAGCAAAATGGAGGCCCTCGGGCCTAGTGAAACATCTTGCGGTCAGCGCGTGAATGCGATGTGAGACGTATGATGGGGAGTAGCTAGCAACATAACTGTGGCAATATGTGAGCGCTGCTACGCCAAGAATAATCACGCAGCGCGTAAAACTAAATCCGAGGCAGGCAGATGCATGGTAGCTCATATGTAAGGGTGCAAATGGATTGTCCGCTGAGGGACTCGGACACGACTCCGGGTCGGGGCTGTGGTCCGTGACGGTATGGCGCCGGCGGGAAGATCACGGTCTCGTGATCTGTGACCAGGCACGCACGGGTGGCATTCTTGTGACGCTGCACGCACGCCCCAGCCACTGCAGGGCCACCACCCGGTCCAACCGTACTCATGTTTCCTGCGGTGCGAGCTACCAGAGAGAGACTGTGCAGTGTATGAGCCTCTGTGGGTGCCATACTACGCACAGCCATCCAATTCTGAAACTGTGTGTGTGCGCAAGCTCGGAGAATGCATTGGGCAGGCGCGGGGGATGGAGGGGTCTCGACCCGGCTGGATGCTCTCGATCAGGCAGGTGTCCCTGAGTCCGGAGTGGCTGCAACTTTTCCTCCCAGGGCTTTCTCGCTCGCAGGCACGCACCTCGCGCTGACCGTCTTCTTATGCCGTCGGTGTGCGCCCTAGTTGTAGTCACTGCCATCTCTTCCAGCATTCGTGAGTATATCCCCCTTCTCTGTTGTCCCATCTTTCGCCCCTCCATCACCCATATCACGTCCATATTCTACTCCCGCGTGTCGCAGGCCCCGCCACATCTACTGGTCTGAATCACCAAACTAACCCTCCTTTTCAAGGCGCCCGCTAGGGATCTACATCAACGGACCACCCCGTACACGTTCACTCATTTAAGATTACACTCGTTCTCTCCCAGCCACAAGCCCGTCCTTATTATCCGACAGGCTTCACTGTTCCCCCCCTTCCATGTTCACTCCTCCCGCGTCGCCCGTCCCGATCCGCACCTCCCGCTCGCATCGCCCCCCAGCCCACGTCCACGGCTCCTCGAGCGATCGCCTCATCCCTTCATCTTCACCCTCCCCTCCGTCCTCGCGGTCTTCTTCACCCTCCCCCCTCACCCTCCCCTCAATCACGGTTTCTCCGCCTAGCCCCCTCTTGCTCCAGGAAGAGCATCTCCGCAGAGTCTTGCGGAAGCGGCGTACAGCACGACATACCAGATGGACCGTCCTCCTTATTCCGCTCGTCCTTATAATCATCACGCTTTCAACTCGCTATCTATCCCATCCTGCTGTGCTTGATGTACTGTCCCCGGACTCTTATCCTCCGGGCTGGCAGAATCTAGCAATGTCCCTGCTCAACGGACAGTCCCCCAGGCATGGCCGACATAGTAAACGAGGGCAGGAATCGGGTGCGACATCCACCGTCATATCGTTTCAAAATACATCGTCATTACCAACGCCGACATCGTCGTCGCCCTCCACATCAGCATCTTCATCAACGCCATCTTCCACAGGTGATGCCAGCTCTTCTGTCCCCAGTATTCCGACGGCTCCCGTCCTGCCGACTCCGTTCCCGCAGCCCTTTACAGCACTCCCACAGACCTTTTCGACAGAAAGTTGTCAGGTCTTTTTCGAGAACATGACGCAAGCGGAACCGTTCCGGGAGTGCCGGCCTTTTTCGTTACTCTTCCAAAGTTCCGAAGAATTTCTCGAGGTTTGTGTCCACTACCATTGTATCATACGCTTTGTCATTTGTCATCTGCTATCGTTGTCGAGGCAATATTGTGCGTCATGAATTTGGCAAACTCTCAACCTAATCAAGGACCACTTGATGGGTGGTCACTGGTCATTCTCCATCCTGCTGGAGCCAGAGGTTGGCCAGTATAAAGGCATCTGATCGTTGACAGGGTCGCTGTCAGGGACATGACATGTAGCCCTAATGAATGCCGAAAGTCATTTCGGCTGCGTTGCTTCGGGAGCCGTCTGGCTTCTGCCCTGCCCATCTTTCTTGCTCGATCTCCGTTTGTGTCGCGCGGTGCCTGAGCGAAGGATTGACGACTGATTTATGCTTTATTTTGCGTGTGGGGCTGACCCGCATCAAGCAGGCACAGAAAAATATCACACTTCTCAATACGATGGTATGGGGAACTTGCAACACCGATCTCGGCGTGGAGCAATGTACAGAGAACATGGGCTGGTTCGCCGAAGAATTGCAGACCGCGTGCGCATCGGATTTATCGGCTCAGAACGAATTAGTAATGAGCACCCTTACTGGTAAGTCTCTGTCCCATCCCAGCCAATGTGTTCCACTTTTTTTCAGCATGGTGCTGATAGACTGCAATGCAAACCACAGGCCTACAAGCATATTCGCTCATGCGGAGTGTCGCGTGCCTGCCAAACAACACATCCAACACGTACTGCTACATCGACGCCGTTGCGAGTCCACAGGTGGCGGACACGGACTACTATACCCTCCCGCTCGCGATTGGGCTTCCAAATAACTCTATGCCGACCTGTTCGCTGTGTATGCAAGACACTATGGCCGAGTACTTGGAGCAGGGGCAAAACTTGACTGCGCTCCAGGCGACGTACGAGAGCGCAGCAGTTATCACGAATGCGGCCTGCGGGAACGGGTTCGTGCAGGAGATTGAAACCGCAGTGACCAGCAGTGCACTGCGCGCTGTGGGTGCGGATGTGGACAGAGTGCTCGGGTGGGCGTTGTTCAGTGCGGGTGTGGCAGTGCTCGCGTCGGGTGGGGCGTGGTTGTGACGACGCGAGAATGACGCTGTACTTGTGGACGGACTCTTCGGCATGGACGCTGGTTGTCATCATGAGCTTTATCATGATGCATTTTTCGGGACGCTGGGTGGTTTTGCTTTCTGGTGCGGGTGTTGCTCGTTCATTTCACATGCATGTGGGTTTGTGCAATTCTTCGCTATCTCCTAGGTTGTTGGAGTCCTTTACTTTACACCTTCTATTTTAAATATGCCCTATTGTACTGATGTCTTTTTGCATGCCCTTTTGAAGTCATGGGCACAGGGATTCTGACGCACGCCATGGGCGGTATACACGAAATTGACGACAGTCTTCTTCGACACTTGTTATTTATTGATTTCATTAGGCTTCTATATCTGAGATATTCCCACTGTTGTCTAATAGTCATCTCATGATCGCTTTCATGTCCCCTGCCTGGAATATGCTCGTTATGCAATTGCCGCAAGATAGGGCATTCGGCGATGCCCTGATTTAGCAATCCGACATTGCTCGGGAAGAGCCGAATTTGACTGGCGTCGCGGCGGCGCAGCGGCGAGTGCTCCATTGCCGCATCTGTCACCGCCATGTGCGTGCACTGCGTCTCCTTTCTAGATTCAACCACCTATTTCTTCCCGCCTCATAGTAGCTGGGCTACTCCCTCTTTCTCTCTCCTTTTCTCGCTTCGACGACTTCATCTGTTAGCTCGCATCCACAAGCACAGTGTCAATTGGGTTCTATGCCGCGCTTACGGGTTCTCGCTGGACCGTCTATTGAGGAGGTCGTCCCTATATCTGCCAATTCGGACGTCCCGGTAGACATCCACAGCGATGCGTTCGAGGGAAAGGTTGCTGTGTACGTGAAGGGCTTTGCTGACGCGGATGGGGTCGTGGGGGACAGTCCGTATTTCAAGAAGCGGACCACGGTGACGTGGAGTATCCAGGTCCAAGGTATGTCTTTTGTTTGAATGAGCAGCCTGAGCATCGTGGTGTTCAACGATACATTGCAGGCAGGTTCTTGCGGCCGTATTCTGCGGACGAGATCCTATTCGGCAACACGTTCGAAAGGCCACTCAAACTCCCTTGGGGCTTCGGTGCTGCGCTCAAGTTTATGAAGTGCGCTTGTATTAGAGTCAAATTCTATTTCACCATCTAATATCTATCCTAGTTGTGTAGATCCCACTCTCGAGCAGGACCTCACATCGAATACTAGACCTTGGGCACTCTCCCCGCTCATAGCCACCATGCCATACCTGCAACATCGGCGGCTTGAGAGCGAGACAAAGCCACCTGCATTTCCCCCCGACGTCCCCATCGAAAATGATATCTCCCAGCTGGCTCTGATGGACAAGAATGGGGCCAAGTCGAAGGAACTCCTGAAAGATCGACGCTCGTATTTTTGCAACGCAGCACACCGGAAGGATGTCGTATTCGGTCCAGAGGTCGGTTTTCATGACTGAAAGCTCATTTTCTTCAATGCTCATGGTAATGTACTAGGATCTTATAACCGCCGATTTTTGCCACGATTACCTACGCTTCAGTGCGCACGGGGTCTGCTTGCGTCTACCTGGGGGGATCACAATTGACATGATGAAATACTGGGATGGGCAGCCTGTGCGATTTGTCTGCTGTCAGCGTATCAATGACATTGAGCGTTCAGGAGGCCAGCCATGGGGGAGGGTCTTCTGGTGCGTTGTCATTGAGCCTGTAGAAGACGACGATGATGTTGGTGAAGACGAGGCCAAGGAAGATATAGACTAATGTACGAACCAAGCGTATAAATAGGATATTCCTCGTATGGTGCTCCTAATCGTCTAGTGTAAGATCTATAACATTTTTGTCCAGCACACGCTTCAAGACCATTTTTGAAGGACCAAGTTTCTGCTTGAGAGCAATGGAAGAGCCTCCTCCGCCACTTGTAATCGCGTCTATGTCTTTTTGGATCTTCTGTAACTGCTCTTGCGTCGCAGCCAGGGCGTTCTGAAGCGCGGATAATTGGTGAATTGTCGGCTTGACATCTCCAGGAATAGGGGGTTGTGGGACATCACTTCTGAGACGTTTGCGACTACTCTTGCCATCTGTGATACGTTGCGACGTTTTCGCGGCACGTTTTCTGATCTTGCCCTTAGGTACGGGTTCACTGGGCTCATGAGAATCTAGTGGCATGATACCCTGCGCCTGTAAAATATCTTGCACACGTAAGAGAGTAAGTAATGCCTTCGCGGACTTACCATTCCGTACTCACCTCTCGACCTGTAGCGAAATATGAACCGAGCAGAAAAACTTCTCGGCGGATCCAGTATTTCCTGCTGATGACGATAGGAGAAGTTCTCACAATGACGGGACGATCCGAGACTGTCCGTGGACTTGAAATTAGCTCCTCACATTGACTAGAAATGCAGAATAAATGCGTACGATACGCAATGCGCTCCGGCCTTTTTGCTTTTTTCATGCACTGGGCCTACATCTGGCTGGTGCTGCTGTGCTGAGAACTCCTTCTTCTCCTTCTTACCTAGCATAACCCGGATTAGTTTTACTTCAATGGTACCCAGTCTGTCATCGCAGCCTGATTGTCCAGGGACACTATCATCATCTGATGTAAACTCTTCATGAGTGGATCGACAAACGCCACTTCAGAAAGGAAATTACATGCCCGTTGTCACAAGCGCCGTAAACTGATAGGGCTTCCTCAAGGTTGCGGAAGTGCGAATACCCCACCGTTCACCTTTTTTGCCCGGATAGCAAGTGGAAATTCCCATTCTGCGTCCATCCATGATGCAAGCCACGTTGTGAGAGCTTCGAGCATGTAAATCGTGCCAGCGGACCACGAATTCCTGTCGCGAAGATGGCTTCAAGTTCAAGTTGTGGAAATGTGGGAGCGCAAACGTACCTTCCCAGCCTCACTTGGGATGTAACATGAGATAGTCTTTTCGTCTTCTACTTGCACCGCATACTCAGGAAGGTCCTTGCCATCGCAGGAGATGGATATGCGGAACTGATAGTGCAACATATGTCCGTCGAGGTGGCAGAGTATGTTATATTGGCGCAATCCTGAACTCAGGTAAGTGATATGCGACGCGGGTTCGAGAGAGGCGCGTGCGCGTCTGTTGGCAATGTGATGCGGGGTGGACCGTGACGTTGCGGGGCTTTGAGCCACGTGCGCCGAGCCTGACTGTAGATCTCAGTATTCAATCGCGGTGGCTGGCAGACCGTGGCAACCACTCCGAGTCTCATCTCGCGTCTCGCTGTACACCGCATCCACCCTTCTCCTCTGCCATGTATTTCAAACGCTGGGAGACAATTATACACTGCGATGGTGTCCCCATCGAGGAATACGCTTTCCGCATCGTGGATGATTACACTGTCTCCTGCTACATCGCAAGCGAAGCTGGGAAGGTCAGCCGCCACTCGTTCTCCTCGTTCTAGTTGTGCGCCTATCAGCTATCCTACACCCCCAGAGTTTCTCAGTACACTGGAAGAATCATCTAAGCATGATCGCGTCTGCCGACTGCTACATGGATGGGCATTGTATGGGATGCTCCCGGACGCCACCTGAGAAGAAAGGATCCCGCTGGGGTATCCGGACGAACACAGATGTGAGGCAGCCCTTTCAATTCACCCCTCTTACCCTCACTGGTGAGTAAATACTATCACGAGAACAAGGTAACGAGTCTCTAATATCATGCTATGACCGTGACTTGAAGATAACGATGAGATCGCCAGTCCGGACGACCCAAGCATTGACAATCTGGGCATTATCGAGGTCAAAGTCTGTCGCGTCAGAATTTCGCGCCGACCTCCCAAGCATCATCACCGGAAGCATCCTGTTCCCGCGCATACGCCAATCCACGAGCGAAGTAAGAAGGCAGGAACACACTGTGTCTCGTAAGTCGCTGACTGCAAACCATATAGAGCATTCTACTCAACCCGAATGTATATAACAAGGTTGGGAGAGGCAATTAGATGTGCGCCGCATTCTTCTTCAGCCTATCCTCAGTATAAATACCTCGACAACCCCAAGCATCCTTATATACGTTTTATCTTCCACTACCGACCAAGAGGTGAGTCTGCTATAAGCCCGAGTGACACTGTGCACCTTAGAGGGATGTTCTATTAGCTCTTTTGCAAGCCCAAGGCATAATTCCTCGCGATCTGCCAATTCTCGCCCGTCAAGACGTGCCACGAGGCTATGTTGATAGGGTTTCGGTAGCCTCGGCGCCGCACTCGCGTTCCCGGTATGCGAAAGCAGAAACAGAGTTACCTGTGAGTCGTGATCCATCAGAGGCCGATACTGCTGAGATAGAGGCAAGCCCTTCCTTGCGTTGTATCTGGTGGCTGACATAGAAATCGGGTTCAACAGGCGATGTTGCGCGCAGAAAGTACCAAGAGAGAGTCGTCGGTAGGCTATGCGGCCATGGACGTGGGACCATCTCCGGGACATCCAGTCATCGATGTAGATGCGGACGTGATCGACTTGACAATGGACGACTAGGATTTGATGATTGGTGATCCACCTGACGCTCCTCTTCTTTTAATCACTATTAGCCCTGTCTTAATTTTGAATACCCTATTTCACATTATATCTTTGAACTCAGGATCAGCCCATTTGTTTTTGTCTTTTGGGCTTGGCCGCCGACTGTTCCATGACCCCTCTACACGAGCTGCACTAGCGTGGCCAATATTTGGACTGTGGTTGGAACGGCTTAAGAAGATTACTTGATGCCTACTCACATATCAGCGGTCACCGAAGTCGACATATGCAGCACGCATTTGTCAGTTGTGATCGGGTCGTGATCCAGTAGAACACCTAGTGAGTTTTCACACAAAAAAAACATGACTGTTTCCCTGCCGCAATGGGAAGGCATCGGAAAGATGCCAGCTGAATAAGGTGAGCCTCCCCTTCCACAAATATCCTCGGCTGGGGAAATATCACTTCCTCGGTAGTGTCAAGGCATCACTGCTCGCTTGTTGTGTTATAGCGGTCGCTCAATATCTTGCTCAGGGATCTCATGGTCTTCGAGTTTGAAGACCACTACAAATATCAAACTATTACTGGGCCATGTGATCCATCACATTTTATGTGCGACGTCTGACGATTTATTGCATTGCTGCACCGGGGAACGAATAGACATGTGCGTGTCATATGGATGATGTTAGCATGCGATTTATATTTCTCCCAATTCTTAGAAGCAAACCATCCATGCGAATAGCGCACAGTGTCCGTGAATCGCGTCTCCTTACAATTTTGAAGATCTTCCGCACATGGGTTGCGAGCACTTCGGCCAGCAATTCGACGTTCGTGCGTATAACGTTTTCGGTGAGACATGGTAGTGCCCGATCAAGCCTGATCTCATCTAATGAGTGTACCAGCGGCTATATGGGTGGTATAAATACTGCACTACGCGCCATTTCCACCGTCTGCTTGACTCATCGCTGCAGATTAAGAAAGAATTTCAAGGCGAGTGGCTTGATTCGCTTGGGAACAAGCTAACTATGCTTAATTAGAGCCACTGTGTATTTGAACCCAACATGGTTGCGATCTTGCATCATGGTTGGGCCGAAGTAGTGGTCACGGCGGTTACACTCTTTGTTATATCGAGAGTCGTCAAGTATCTAAATGGGTTACGGGTAAGTGTGGGTGCCATAGCTATTCAACGCTTATGTATTGTCCTGTCTGAAGCATGCCCAGCTGATTAATCGTCGCTAGATCGTTGGTCATTTGCCCGGAATGAAATGCGTATTTCCACCATTGTCATTCCTATGTGTGTTTAATCCTTTCAGTTCGGGATTAATCTGGTTTTGGAGAAGACGTTTCTTCGACTGTGAGTTCTCAGACTCGTTTGTTGACGCACGATTCGGATATTGAGCCTGTAATATTGATTTTTGATTGTGCTTGGTAAATCTATGAACAGTTTGGCACAGATACCATCTCGATCATCCCTTTTATCTATGATGACCTGCAATTCTACACGGCAAACCTCGACGTCGCCCGACAGGTGATCGCAGCAGGTGCTGATTCTCCTTGGACGAAAGTCTTCGCGCCGCATATCAAGTGAGTGGTATCTCACCCTATCCATCCATATCTAAATATCAGAAAATAGTCAATAGGGAACCAATCTAGTCACTGCAGAGAAGGGAGTATGGCGAAGACATAGGAAAATCTTAGGCCCTGCCTTCAATAATGAACTGTAAGTTGGTCAAATATGTATTATAATCCTTGGCCAACGGATATTGATGATGAGTGTAGGTACACACTAGTATGGGATCAAACAGTGCGGTTATATCATGATATGTTAGACCATGAAGACTGGGCCGACCGCGAGGCTGTTGATATATCCATTGTCCCGTCTTTCACTCTCAAGGTCCACCTTCTGCCACAAGTAATAACTGAGAGTTTATGTATACCCTTTTTACAGCTTTGCTTTCTTGTTCTTGCCACATGTGGTTTTGGATTGAAGACTTCCTGGTCCGATATGACGCGTGGAAGCAGTAGCGATATGTGCCATCCAATGCTTGGCAATCAATTCGTCTTCTTGGTTTCTACCCAGGTGGCTAATGAGGCTGCCGATTAAATCGTTAGTTCCTTTCGTTGCCACATTAAATTTTCTGACATACAATCAGTTTGCGTAAGGCACAGGATGCATATCATCTATTGGATCAGTACATGAGAGCGAAAATAGATGAACGCAGAGAAGACGTCAGAACCCAAGGAACCTTGATGTACGACGGGAAAAATCGCGATATACTGAGCCTGCTAGTTTGGTCAAATGAGACTAACAAGCACCACGCTGAGAAGCTGACACTAAGTGACGATGAACTGGTAAGTGTTCAATGACGCTGTGCGCGAGGCGAGGTTTGGAGCTCCTGGTAGATATCAAATGTGTTTGTCATGCTATTAGCGGGACATCAGGTAAGCTGGTAAATCCCCAGCAGTGAATTCAAACACCATAGGAAAATGATGATGCAGTCGAGCGGAAACGTGATAGCCGCGACGTTTGCCCTTCTGGCTGTGCATCCTGAAATACAAGATGCTATCTATCAACAAATAATTGATGTCATCAGAGTGGAAAACGATCCAGTAAGTTGACTGTGATACATACACTCAAAATGACTTCCTGTGCCACCGAAAGCAGACGACTATCACAGGCTCGATAAAGTACTGGACGCATTCTATGAAGCAAATCGCATGTTCCCCGTAGTCTGTGTGATGGCTCGTCAGGCCACAGAAGACACGAAGCTGGTCGTTCCTAGCCCCTTCGGATCTGGAAGAGACATTATAATCCCGATTCCGCAGGGAATAGTGGTATGTTAGACACTGTCGAGCAAATCTGATATGCAAAAATTCAACATTTCGATAGGTTTATGTTGATAATTTAGGCATGGGTAGGTATTGGCAACATACGGTGGCAGCGAACGACTGTATCCTCGCTAAATGCATCTAACAGCGAACCATCCTAAATACTATAAGAAACCAGAAATTTTCGTTCCCACGCGCTGGGAAAGCAAGGACATTACCGGCCCATTGGCGGGGTTCAGCTATGGCAAGTGGTTTGTGCCGCGCAATATGAGCGGGAGATCTAACGACGACCTGATATACAGGCCCACGCAGTTGTATTGGACGCAAATTCGCCACCACGGAAGCTGTTGCCTTTCTAACAATGTGCCTACGCGATTGGGTAAGTCGAGCCTTTGCTTACCAAGGGGGAAACTGTGGAGCAATGGCGCAGCAGAATCCTCGATGTGAAATTCGTCTTCACTCTCGCGGTGAAGGATGTGCCCATTCGACTCAAGCGTAGAACGCATGCGAAATTGTAAGCACGCTCAACCAGTGGAGTTGTGGAGAGTCTCGGGCTTCCTTGGAATGATTGTACGCACAGTGTGAATAATCTAAGACCCCATGCCATGTTGAATTCATTACGGAATAGTAGCCAATTGCGGGTGGTGTATTATCATGAGACTCGGAGTAACCATGATAGCAAGGATGGCTGAGCGGCGGGAGGCACTGGACAGCGGCCCGCCGACTGCGTGACGTCACGCGGAGCTAGTGGCAAATTGACGGCGCCAGGGGAAGATTTTTGTTTTTCTACTGCGGGGTGCTGCAGCCATGGACCCATCTTCCTGCTCAGCCCGCCCCTTCAATTATACCCCTCACTCTCTGTCCGCAACAGCGACGAGAGTTCACCATGGGTCTGTACTACCAGCAACCGTACAGATACCAGGGCGACATGCCATTTGCCCGCCAACCGCTCAAGGCCATCTACGTCGCCCAACGGCTTATTACCACGCTTCTCATGATACCCTTCTGGGTCCTCTACTATGCTCTTCTACCTAGAAGATACCGTCCGAGGCCATCCTGGTCGCTCAAGCAGATAGTGACCGTCAACTTTACCCGGCGCATATACAAGGTGACCGAAGTCGCTGGCGTCACTTGGGGCACGCGGAATCCCGAGGCGGCCTGTGACAATAGGACACTCCAGGAAACGAGGTTTGAGTGGATAGACCCGCTCCCTGTCGAGCTGTGCACCGGGATTATTGCAGACAAGCATGTTCCCCACAAGAGAGTGGGCGTCTTTGTCTGGCCCAAACACGATCCTGAAGGTATGCACATCTTCCCCGTATTCTTTTTGTGATTGGTGCCTCGGCTGGAAGATGCCATCAATCGTGCACCTTTTGGCGTGGCCTGTGCGCGTATCGTGCATTCGATGTGACGCGCCCGAAGATCGAATTTCGCTCGTCATCGCGTCAAAGTAGGACAGACAATGTTTGCGGATCTAAGGAATGTTTTTGCTGTATCAGCTTGTATCGGTTTGGGCAGAGGGAAGGTCGAGACAGCGCGCTAATAAGTCAACTTCTGCCAGCGCGTGGGCCATCGAAGAGCTCTGATGTCGCCTTGAACGATCCCCTCGATATTGAAGCCGCAGCCGGTGAGGTGCCTCTCATTGGCATCTTCTTGCATGGCGGCGGGTACTGTCACATGTCTGCACACGAGAAAGCCGGGACGTCCAAAATTCCGCGCCGGCTAATCCGAGTGAGTAATCCAATACATTTACTGGCATTTCTGCTGACGACCTGTATAAAGGACAACACCCTGACGAAAGTTTACGGTAAATGCCCAATGCCAGCCTCACGGCTTTACGCTGGAATTGACATATGTTAGGCGTAGAATATCGATTACTGCAACATGCGCCTTTTCCTGCCGCGGTTCAGGATGCTGCTGCGGTGTATGCACACATCGTTCGCCAGCATCAACGTCATCCCCTAGATTCTACATCTGATACCGATCCGCAAATACCAGGGACGAAGAGTGAGGATCCCACAGAGTGGGACTTCTTGAGTCCCAACGATATACCCGAAGCTATGAGACACGATGAAGAGAACACGAAGATAAAGAAACACGTTACACAAGCGGCACAGACCATGCAGTGCAAGATTATATTGATCGGCGACAGTGCAGGCGGCAATCTGGTGCTGGCGCTGGCGCGATGGATTAGGGACGAGGGCGTACTTCCACTACCAGACGGCCTCTTATTACTCTCGCCGTCTTGCGATCCATGTGAGTATATGAAGGTTTGTTGCTGTTGGACCGGAGCTGACCATTCTTGCAGCGCACGCATTTCCAGAAGCGCCTTCGTCATATATACCGCGGCCCCACGCAAGCACGGATTACCTGGTGGACACGCCGGAACCGCGCGCGTTGCTACAGCGGACGTTTCTGGGTCACAACTCGATCGAAACGATGCACAGTCCGTACGTGAGTCCGGCGTCTGGACGCGTTCTACGCGCATTCTACGGGGACGCGTTCGCCGAGAGCGTACAGTTCTTGACGATTCGGCAGATGGACACCATTGCGCGAGAGAATCTGCGCACGATGGTATCTGCACCAGCGACGCCGGTGCCGATGACACCCATGGTCGACGCTGGGCCGGAGCTGGAGCGGAGTCCGACGAGCCTGGCAAGGCCCATTATTGCATCGCCGCGTGGACTAAGTCTATTCAGCGACTTCCCCAAGACGTGCGTCGTACTGGGAGATGCCGAGCGGCTAGAAAGGGAGGTCATGAGGTTAGTGGGTGCGATGGAGCGCGACGGAGTGAGCGTGCGCACGGTCTGGGTGGAGGATGGGGTACACGACGTGCTGCAAATGGGGTGGTGGGACAAGGTAGTAATAAATAAAGTGTGGGAAGGGATTGAGGGGTGGCTAAGAGATTTTAACTGAAATTTTTGTATGTACTGTATCCCATGCTCAAGCGGAACTGGTCATTCCGTCTCCCCTTCTCAAACAGATGAGATAATTGCGTCGCGGGTCGCATAAGTACCTTAAGGTCAGAAACTCGTCTTTATTTGACTGCGGACGGGCTCATACCTGTCAGAGCTCTGGTTCACTTGATGCCCGAGGTGTCCTCCCCTGTGGCGGAGTGACTTTTGTTCTCGGCCATGGAGGGAAACTGGTGGCGGACAGCCTTGGAGAGGCGCCGGCTAAACATAGGCGTCCGCATCCGTCTGTGCGCCAATGTGAGGATTGTAATCCAATCCGAGTTTGGTCTCCACCCGGCACAACACCCCTTCGTCAGTTGTGATTGACCAGCTGCGGCTGGACTCCATGTCGAAACCCGTCACATCTTCCTCGTCGTTCTCTGCACAAAACATTCGCCTGCGTCCCCCGTCCCAGACTCACCCAACTCACCCAGTTCTTTGCTATCTGAGCTCCAAACACTGACGTCGCATCGAATTCTGAATGTCGGCGGGCCGTACGGGAACAATGCTCCAGGACCCTCACCGGGACCAGTCTGCTGCAAATGTGAGAGCTTCCCACTTCCTGGCAAGTGCTTTGTCTGGGTTCATGCTTGGCTTCTCACAAATACGAAGCAGATTCGCACAAGCCATTTCCTCAAGAAAGTATCTAACATTCGCACACCCAAACGCAAGAACAGCGACAGCAAACAGTTGGAGGTATGCGAACGCGGCGCACGTTCCATGGACCTTGGCTCGAAGGATTTTGCAATGCTGAATAACCAACACGCTACATTGCGTGTCAACAGAGGAGAGTCCCCTGTTCGCTATTCCTCAGAGACCGCACCCGAATCGAGAAACTGGTTGCGAGTCGGGAGGTCGATGACAGAAGGGTTGCCAGCCAACGTCACTTCACCCCTAGCAGACTCTACCCCAGTACTACATTTGCGAAGCGTTTCAGATAGTACGCCGCCTTTGTCTCGTGCTCGCTCGCAGGATCTCGTGGAGCAGATAGGGTCGATACAGCCAAGGGATGGATTTTCCAGCGGCCGCGGGAAAGGCGCTGCGGTTCCCGATCTGGAGGCCGACCCCGTGCCTTCAGCTCCCAATGTCAACTTGCCTATTCCTGCTGCGGAGGACGACGATGAAAGCTTGGCCGTCGTGCCCGTGCCGCCAATCATCGTGGACCCGAGTGACGACGGGCCAGATCCAACCGCTTTGGCAAGCAGAGCCTCGCCGCCGACGTTGACACTGGACACGAGCGGATTTGGTCCTGCTAGCTCGCTATGGAGTTCTTCTAGTGAAGTGTCGCCAGGCTTGTCCGGCAAACGCGACCTCGCCCCGCGTCTCGCGACGCTCCCGCCTCCTATGATGGCGAGCTACACCGCCAAGGGGGCTGCGCGGTTGACGCCGTCGATTATTACGCGCCATCCACCGATGCCTATCCTCAATCTGCCCACTCTTCCGTCGATCACGCCTACGCCGCCTGTTCGTGAGCAAGCACCGCTGCGGAGTATCCCCGCGTTGCCCATGCGTGGCCCGAGCGAGACAGAGCGGGAAGGTGATCAAGAAGGAGATGGACTCCTGGAGGAGGACGAGGACGAGGACGAGGGGTACGACGACGCGAGCCCGGGAATACGAGAGCCCGACGCTGGGGCGAGCGACGAGGATGACGCCGACGAGTCGGCCGATATGACGTCGCCTGCGTCACGTGTCCCCAGGTCTGCCGAGCAGCGTCAGATCGACTCGCATTTGGGCGTGTCGACGGAAGTCACCGAGAGGCCTAACCGGGCGAGTGTTTACCTTACGCCGCGAGCCTACAGCGGCCTGCCCGCTGCTCTCACCCGCCCTGGTCCCTCCTCTGTCGCATCCGACTATTTCTCATCCAAGAAATCAGACCGCGACTCGGAGCGCAGCTCTTCTCCTACACGCACACCCCGCCCCTCCGACTACATTAACACGCCATCCCTCCGCACCCCTGTGGTGGGGAATGGACCACAGATCATACCAATGCCGAATGGGTCTCCAAGGCCTGGCCTATATCAGTTCGGATCCCGTAGCATGGTCGATCTTCTTTCGACGAAGGGCAAGGACAAGCTGGCATCACCGATAATTGGGGCCGACTCTGTTATGCAACGGCGGAGAAGCAAGCTGCCACCAGGCCCACCCCTTGTCGACGAAGATGCGAGTGGTGCTCCTAGCGTGCAGGTCGAACCAGAAGAAGACGAGTCCCCCGCGTCTCCTACTCTTCGGCGACAACGTTCACTACCCACGTACAAGATGTCATCTAACCCACCTCCTTATCCGTCTTTCCATCCTCGACGTGGTCCGGCAATACAACCGCGCGACGAGGAAGGCAAGGAGCGTCTCCCTTCTTACTCGAACTCAATCCACCTTGCGGTTGTCATGCCCCGCAAGCTAGAGTTCACCGCGCCGGGCATCCAGGCGAAAGATAGGAAATGGCGCCGAGTGCTCTGTGTGCTTGAAGGCACTGCCTTCAAAGTGTACAAGTGCCCGCCTGGTGCAGCTGGTGTGAGTGCCATTGAGGAATGGTGGGAGAAGAAGGTCGGCGTGGGCGACATTACCGTCTCACATCCGGCAGCCGCAGCGCAGCCTGGCATCAGGGTAAGTGCGGTACGAGGTCGGACCACCGAGGCGGAGAGTCAGACGGAAAGACCACGAAAGGCCGATAATCCTGACGACACGCCCTCAACGCCGATACCTGAGAATAGCCCACCTCTAGTGCACCCCCCGCCTCCACTACCACCACCGCCTTCACGCTCGAAACTACATATTACCAATTTGCTTCATCCTTCGCGATCAAGTCACTTCAAGAATTCGGGCGCGACAGCGACTGCGCGGACGAGTTCAACAAGCAATCGTTCGACATTGTCAACGAGCAGTCGGTCCAGTAACGTCGATTTACCGCGTCCCCGTGCGAGTATGGATCCCCTGCGAACAGACGACCATTCGATGATATCGGTGGTACCCCGGGCGTCGGTTGACGTTGCGCCGGCGCGCTCGAGTTATGCCTCCACTACGCCTTCTCGCGTTTCTACTTCTAATTCATCTCCCTCCGCCACCGACAGCTCATCCATTTTTTCTCGCTCGCGGTTACTTTCTCCTTCCTCCGATTATTCACAGCCAAACTCGGCGAAGAGCGTTGTAGAGCCGTCGCCAAAAGATCTTCTGCGCGCGTACACGCTTCAACACGCAGAGAGCGGTCTAGCGAGCGACTACCTGAAGCGGAAGAACGTAATCAGGGTCCGTGTGGAAGGCGAACAATTCCTTCTGCAGGCTCAAGACGTGGCCTCTGTCATTGAGTGGATCGAGGTTCGTACATCAAGGCTCGAAGATGAATTATATTGCTTATATCCGTCCAATAGGGCATACAAGCTGCCACTAATATCTCCCTTGATCTCGACGAACGTCCGATGCCAAGAGGCCCTATGTTCCCAAGGTTCGTCTTCATGGATTAGCTTTGACTGTTGTCGACAAACAGTGACTTTTTGTTCTTGCAGACGTCGCCGACGAAGAGCTCGTACTGTCGCTGCTAGTACAGAGATACCACGTAGCTCCGTCGCCGACGCTACGCCAACGATTCTCTCAACACCCGCATGATCACCTTTGATATGGCAATTCTTACCGTATGCCACCAAGTTGGCTGCTTATTGATGTCAAAGTTCTGGTTTGTGTGTATGCTTTATTTCCGTGCCACCCTGTACGTTGCCGTTTAGAGCTTTCCTCCTCATCTCTGGCGTACTGCCATATCGTCTGTACACGTGTAAGTGTAATCTACCTGGGCTCAAGGCGTGCTCCCTGTTTTCCCGCATATCCTTACATCCTCCAGGGTACCACCCAGTACATCCTCACATCCCACTTATGGTCACTGCCACGTTATTAAAGGAGAAGCATGTCCATGACTGCCTATGATACGTTTACGCAACTAATGGAAGCCCGCTCGTTTACTGTTTGAAGGACATAGAGTAACACAAAGGCGAAAATAATTGTCACATCCGGAACGTTGCTGTCGCCTGCGAATTATACGTTTCGAGCCATGACAGAAAGGGATCGCCTGATTCGCCTCTTGCAGAAGACTGATGGTTTCGCGGGAAATATTTTTGACCCTATCCAGCTCTAGCATTGCTATGCAGTGATCTAGCGTATGGGCTGCAGGAGTGAATGTCTCGACAAACGCAATACGCATAAATCTAACAGCTATTGACAATTTGATCAGAGGAAGAGTGTAACCTGGTTCCTTGTTCCGAATGTCAAGCTGAGGGCTCGACACTTCGTGAAAGAGAGTATCACAAAAACAAAGCAGCACCATAAGGAGCGCCATAAGGGGCACCATTGACGGCCTTCGGAAGCACTGTGTGCGTCAAAAACAAGAACCCCAGTGTCAAGGTAATAAAGGGTCATTCGACATAATAGCGTACGCCGGTCCGAGCATGTCTTTCATGTTCACATGAATATTGTACGAGCAGCATGAAATGGAAGCGTATCGCGCATGCTCAAAGAGCTCTCTGTAGAAGTAAATGATGATCCAGACGACATGGGGAACATATGTTAGCGACAAGGCGATGGCTTCGCATGTTGGCATGGAGGCTGCCTCATTTCCTTGCCACTTTGCGCGAACCTGGCAAATGGTTACTGAGCGTACCTGCACTGGGCGCCTCATATTCGACGCCTAGCAAACAGAAAAATGTGACAACAGCGAACCAACCTGAGAACGAGATGACAAACACGAAAAAAAAAAAGAAACACTTTGTCCAGATCTGTGTTTGGACGCAGTTGCTATGAAGAAGTGGGCCCAGACAAGAAGGATTTGGACTCCGCTGGACACTCCGCCCGAGGATGTGGCGCGCTGAGCACGGGAGGGTCACATCATCCGCGTCCCTCGTTATCTGCTGCTTCGACTCTCAAATTTCGCTTTCTCTGGTGCTGCAGCCGGCTGACCACCGACGCTCCCCATTTCCATAGCATAACACTTCAGGTCTCCATCCTTGTACCGCAAATTGTTCCTCCTGCCCTCTCATAAAGACCGGGTCATCACTTCAAAATACGATTGTTGTTAACGGCCAGCAGCGCTCGCACTCTCTTGAATCGATCCTCCGACCGTCTCCTTGAAACGGTGAAGTCATGGCGGACACTGCGACGGAGATCGACCTCGACTCAGTCATTGACAGGCTTCTTGAAGGTAAGCAGTCACCCGAGTACGCGTGCGCTGTGCTCTCTCACCGAACCCGCTCCCCTCCAGTACGCGGCAACCGTCCAGGGAAGCCCGTACAACTGCAGGAATACGAAATAAAGTACCTTTGTACGAAAGCTCGCGAGATTTTTATCAATCAGCCCATCCTACTTGAACTGGAGGCTCCCATCAAGATATGTGGTATGCCCCGCGTCTCTCGACGTCGTGTCTGTTAGCACACATATCATTGACACACAAACCTCAGGTGACATCCACGGCCAATATTATGACTTATTGCGACTTTTCGAATATGGAGGATTTCCGCCAGAAGCGAATTACTTATTCCTCGGGGACTACGTGGATCGCGGCAAGCAATCCTTGGAAACTATTTGTCTTCTATTGGCATACAAAATTAAGTACCCGGAAAACTTCTTCGTGCTGAGGGGAAATCACGAGTGTGCAAGTATCAACCGAATCTACGGGTTCTATGATGAATGTGCGTTCTTGCTGCTCTTGGCGCTCTGATGACTCAAGCACACGTATCTCTCATACTCTCTTTCCATTCTTCACGAACTTGAACGCTATGCACGGTAGGCAAGCGACGGTACAACATCAAGCTCTGGAAGACTTTCACCGATTGCTTCAACTGTCTACCCATCGCAGCCATCATCGATGAAAAGATCTTCACGATGCACGGAGGTCTCTCACCAGACTTGCAGTCAATGGAGCAGATCCGAAGGGTTATGAGACCCACTGACGTCCCTGATACTGGTATGCTGATGTCTGCTTTGGAAACGTATCCAATGCGCTGACGTTTGAATCTAGGCCTCTTGTGTGATCTTCTTTGGTCAGACCCCGATAAAGATATTACAGGTTGGTCGGAGAACGATCGAGGAGTGTCATTTACGTTTGGACCCGATGTCGTGTCGAGGTTCCTGCAGAAGCACGACATGGATTTGATATGTCGAGCGCATCAGGTATAATTACACTTGTATCTTTGACTGCCACTCACTGAAAAATTTGGTCTGGGATGTAGGTCGTGGAAGACGGGTATGAGTTTTTCGCCAAGCGACACTTAGTGACCTTGTTCTCGGCGCCCAATTATTGTGGCGAGTTTGATAATGCGGGGGCTATGATGAGTGTAGACGAAACGCTTCTGTGCTCTTTCCAAGTGCGTGTGCCTTCGTTTCTAGTATTTCGGAAGAGATTTGTTGATGTACTGCTACAGATATTGAAGCCTGCTGAGAAAAAGGCCAAATATCCTTACGGCGGTGTGAATATGGGGCGGCCGGTCACAACACCTCGCAAACAGAAGAAGAAGGATGCTAGCAAAATGGGCTGAGACAGCAATAACGTCTACATCGATTTGCGTCTGGTCCGTCATATACGCTATTCTCCTTCTCCCTCGTCTCTTTGGTTCCTCTCGGTTTAGTGGGCGGCTAGTTTGTCAGTGTGGGTACAGAGCGACTTGGAGAAAGTTAGGGTGTTTGTGCGAGAGCGCTATGCTGAGTAGTTTTGGTGGTATCGGAAGAACAGGCAAACTAGCGGACCCAGGCAGTTGAGGATATTGTAGGATGTCCAGCAGCAGGGATGGAAGACGGCGCTCGCGATTCAAATGACCACATATTCGACACGCATGCTCATGGACTCGACTGCATTGCATCACTAAATATGTCTACCGCAACAGTTCTCCTGCACGATTCTGTATGATTTTCTCTGCACTCCTCGTTGTCCCGCGTCTGTACTTGTCCTACCTATTCCATCCTACGTATCTATTCGGCTCAACCCGCGGACACTGTTCTAATATCCTGATAGAATATCTTCTTTCTGCATCAGGTCCTCTTCCGTGCCTGTGGTGCATGTCCCGCGATCACCTCCCTTTGCGCCTTTATTGTAATACGCTTCCTTTCTCAGTCCCCTTTTCTTCCTTTGTACTCGAAACTTTGCTAGCCTTCTTGATCTTGCTCTCCTCCTTCATGTGAAAATAGGTATCCATATATTACGAATAAAGTATCTATTATTCTCGATTTTCGTGCATATGAGTTCGTGCGATATGAAGCGCTGTGCAGATGTCATGCAGCCACTGCTGAGCGCCGGGCATCAACTCTTCGACCATTGACTGCATCATCTTCGAACGATTATGGCGTCTTTGCTTCCAATCTTAGCATCTGTTCGTCGTGGTCTCTTCAATCGTCTGCTTACCACGACAGCAAGCCGATCCGCAGACCCATGGCTGCTTCCTAACACTCCCGAGCACCTGGCGTCGACAACCACACCTGCTGACATGCCAGCGCCAGTCCCTCTTCCTCGACCGGGGGAGATACTCGAGACGATGCGTGCGAGGCTTGTTTACCAAGCACGAAAGCGAGGAACGCTTGAAAGCGACCTGTTGTTGAGCACATTCGCAAAGGAGGAGCTCGGGTCTATGAATGAGGAAGAGCTAAGGGAGTTTGACAAGGTGCGTCCTGAATAGTGCCTGAAAGGTTCACATCTTCATTTTCATTCCCATAGCTCATGGATGAGGCCGACTGGGATATCTACTACTGGGCAACGGAGAAGAGAACGCCGCCGGAGCGATGGGTCAACTCGATGTTACTGGAGAAACTGCGGAAGCATGTCCGAAATGAGGGGAAAGTCGTCCGTCGTATGCCAGACTTGTAGTCCTTCCACAGCTGTCCAGTGCCTGGATGCTGTACGCTGAGATTATATTCATACTCCACATGATTACTACCAGATCACCAATGTAATGTAACAGTCTATCTTGTCCGAGCCAAGCCATCTTCATATTTCTGGAGTAGCAGCCTCTCAACCCATCCTCCGATAGGATAGACCTTTTCCCACTGATTGTGTAAATGTATAGAGAATATTTGTCCGAGCACTTTGTCCAGGCCGCCTCCTTCTTCCCTTCCCAGACCCATCGTCCAGCGCCCATTCACTGGGTCGGGAGTGAATGGGTCAGGAAGACGATTGTCGAGCCTACATGAACGTCCGTCCGAGAAGCAAAACGGTAGTACTTTGAAAGGCGGGATGGACGCGGCAACGAGTCGCCTCCAGAGCTTGAGGTAGAGCAGTGACCCCCAGTCCGTTGTCCCTTTCCTAGGCGGCTGCGACGTCGTCATTATATGGAAGGCTTCGCATAGATATGGAGAATGTTGGCGGAAGCGCATGAGAGCACCATTAAAGGGTGAGTACATTTTGTCTATGTGGAAATATGTTACTCGTGCCCAATATCACAGCAAGACCATGCAAAGACGCACCATAGCAATCCCATTGTGTCACAAATTCGTGGTCGAGTAGAGGAGAAAGATCCCGCGTAAGCAAGGAGTCCATGTCCACCCAAACTCCTCCGAATGCCCATAGTACCAGCAACCGCACCAAGTCTCCGTCAATCCATGCCCTCGAATCCTTTACCATCAACAACTCGCTGCCTGCCAACTCCGTGCCCCGTGCCAGTTCGTTGTAGTCGACAATTCTGAGCTCGAACGCCTCTGGATATCGCCGCAACCAATAGTCCAAGATCGAGTTTCTGGATAGATCTCCATTTGACCAGAGGATGAGGCGCACATTGTCAGTATTCTGCGTCGCGAAGAATGATTTCAACATCCATTCTTGCCGAGTACCGAAAGGGGCCAGATCTGAACGCCAATATGTATGATAGAAAGTAATTCCTTCATTTGAGGTTATGCTCCCGCTAGCATCTTGGATCGTCCCCGCGAAATCGTAACAGTCCATTCCAAGCCGCAGTGGCAGACCCGCCTGTACTTCTGTCTGCTTGAGCCCGTAGATAGCTTCACTCACATTGTAAAGCGGTGAGACGCGTTCGGGACGAAAACAATCCGAGAGTGGGAGGATAGGTTCTATTTCGCTCTGGATCCATTCGCGCGAGTAGAACGCGAGTTCAATATGGGGTTCCCAGACGAGGAGCCCCCCTAAGATCAGCAGTATGATACAAGGCACCGCAACTTTGAGTACAGTGATAATAATGCGGGGGCGGAGGAGATAGTGCTGCAATGCTAGACATTTGTAACGCCAGCGTCGGGAGTGTTTGTCCGAGATGGCTGTCGGGAGACGGGGAGACGGTAGCCAATCTCGGTCTTCCAGTGAGGGTCGTTGACGAGATGAAGATCCAAAGGCGTATGAAGGCAAGTGTACAAACTCGCCCTGTGACATGAGTGTGTTGTGTCCGAGTTCGGATGAATCAAGAATGTTCACGGTTGAACGTTCAAGTTGAACCACGGTTGTTACACTAGTTATCGAATTATGCAACAAGCCGAAATGGACAGGATGTGGCTCAGAAACAGCTCACTGAGTGCGAGGACACGTAAGTACGACAGAGAGTAGCATAGCGTCGCCATGACTCAGTCCTAAGCAGCGGGAGAAGCGCTTGTGACAAGTACATATGCTTTCGGAAATACAGGACGACCAAGCCAGCCAAAGACTTCATTCAAACTACTTACGACGAATACATGCTCATACTGCGGTACGGGTGAGGGCTGAGGGGAGTAACACGAGAAATAAAAACACCGTAAGCTTATAGGATAGATAGGCTACGTATACTCAGACGGTCAGAGAAAGCGGGGTAGACGCGAATGACTGGAAGGGACATTGGCCGGATAGTATGCCAAGGCGATGAGATGTGGGTGTGAGTGTTCCAGACATCGGTTATATGATACAGAAGCCCTGTGCGAACGCTGTAAAGCTTGATATGATCGTAAATGAAAGACGAGTTTGCTGGACTGATCTCGACGTGCCCCTCCACCCCCCTCCATACCTACTCAAACGTGCTTCCAGCTTGAACCACCACCTCCACAACTACAATACGTTGATGACGATGCAGCTCTAACTGTGGATATAGGCCAGCACTATCACCGCGCAACAGGCACACCGCCACGATAAGCTTGATAGGGAGCTCGTGCCTGCGTCGAGGGTATCGCGCTCCCGTTCTGCGGTCGGGGAGGCTGCGGGTTACTTGAATATACAACTTGTGCTGGCGAGGATTGTTGGGTGGTGGAGGCGATTTGTGCTGGAGTTGGCTGACGTTGATTCTGGACGGCTCGAACCTTCTGTTCAGTGGGCTCCTCGGTGGTACCAGGTGCAACATAGAGCCCCTTGTCTATCTGCTGGGGAATTGGTTGGATTTCGGTGCCCAACTCCTGCTCAATTTTATACAGGTTGAAGCGATCCTCGTATGTGACCAGATTTATCGCGAGACCGAGATGGCCAAATCGTCCAGAACGACCAATCCGGTGAAGGTATGTTTCGGAGTTCTTAGGGAAATCAAAATTGATGACGACATTTACGGCCTGGATGTCGATACCACGAGTGAGGAGGTCCGAGCAGACAAGGTTGCGGCATACACCATTACGGAAATCGTGGAAGACACGATTACGATGCGATTGTAACATCTTCGCATGAGAATAGAAGCAGGAATAGCCCAGTTCCGTCACCTTCTTTGCGAGTAATTCGACACGGTTGGTTGAATTGCAGAAAATAATAGACTGATTAATTTGTAACTGGACGCCATCAGCCAGAAGCATAAGCAGAGAGATCCTGTAGCGCACCTTAGAGAACAGAGTATTGAGACAATGAACCTTCTGCCGTTCCTCGACGTAGGCATAGTATTGCGTCACGCCGCGAAGAGTAAGCTCGTCCATGAGATTAATTTCGTAAGGTGACCTCATATATTTGTCCTTCACAAGGAATCAGGTTGATGTAGATAATAAAAGAATACTAACTCACTTTGAAGTCCTTTACTATTAGTGGGAATGTTGCGCTAAACAGCATGACTTGACGGTCTTTCGATATATACGACAACAATTGCTCCATAACAGGCGCGAATTCCGGCGAAAGCAGCTTATCCGCTTCATCCATCACGAATACGGGGCATTCACTCAAGTCCGCCACGTTCTTCCCCGCTAGATCTAGTATACGACCCGGTGTTCCAACGAGGACATGCACGGTCTCAGACAAGCGCATAATGTCGTCTTTTAGTGTTGTTCCACCGGTGGTAACCATTACCTGGATGCCCATATGCTTTCCGAGAATCTTGCACACCTGGGACGTCTGGAGGGCAAGCTCGCGTGTGGGTACAAGCAGCAATGCTTGAATTTTGTTCTTGTTCACGTCAATTTGTTGAAGGGAAGGGATGACGAATGCGGCGGTTTTCCCAGTGCCGTTCTTGGCACGAGCGAGAACATCGCGTTTGGTGAGTGCAATAGGGATAGCCTCTTCTTGGATGGGAGAAGGCTTTTCGAAACCAGCTTCGAAAATCCCCATGAGGAGCTCCCGTCGCAAGAACATGTCTTCGAATTCGATGCCCTTCGTGGCAGTTACGTCCTCGGTTTGAGGACGATCGTCTTTTGGTGGCGGGCGCAAATCGGCCTTCCATGCGTCACTATGACTGGTACAAATTAACATTAGAGAGAAAAGTGCCGGCGATATCTAACTTACGAGGTCGATGATGAAGGACGTGCTTGTTGGGCCATTGTGGAGTGAGTGTAGAGGATGTAGACGAGGATTGGAGTGACCCTGCGCTGGAGTGATTATGGGAAGGTGATGGGTAACGTCAATTCTTCGAGTTGGCTAGCAGCGGGAAAGATGGAAGAGCCTTGGAGGAGTTAAACGTCTGAGAATGGTGGAAGAGAGTTGGAGTGCTGGACGTCGTCGTTGTTGTCAGAGAAATTGACAGCTTATTGCCGACCTTGAGGTTTAGTGTGACGCCGTGCAGTGACGACTGCCGTGACCGTGACCATCATCGAGTGGGATGATGGCAATGGGCGCTTGAGGACCATGCGCCGACTTTCGACGCTGCATGCACGACAATGGCACGGGCAAGCTCTCTCGTACTCGTCCTCTAAAATATTATTCTTTGGTCGAGATGAATTCTCCTGTCTCGTCTTACAGAGACTTCACGAGGCAAGAGGTGCGTGTATGCACGGTTGGGTCATGTCATTTGAACTTGAATCCTTTGGAACAGATGTGTGGAATGAGCTACATATTGTGACGCAACCGGATGTCAAAATAGGTAGACGTGGTTCAAAGGTTTCTGAATGTAAGTCTTTGCTTTTAAATTGTCTCCTTTCCTATCATTCCTCCGCTTTGAGTATCTGGCACCTGCGTCTTTAATTATCACCGCTGGTTTTAATGTGAACTATGCGAGGGCGTACTACGCGCGCTTTAATGGAGATAGCAGAAGCTATCTTAAGTCCTTTATCCTCTCTCTCGGACCGTTTTGTTGTCTCCTAGCAAGAAACTCCGCAAAATCAAGTTTGATCAGTCAATGTGCACATATCCTCAGGAAAGATATTGTGTTGTATTGGATTCCTGCATCTCCCTTCCGTCATTATGATGCTGTCTTCGATCCCTAATACCTCTTTTCAGCGCCTCTGAAAAGCTTGGGCTATCAGTTAAAATTACCCGTACATTTTATTCCGGCCGCAAAAGCAGGGTTCAAGAATTGGCAGGTTGAACCATCTCATCTCCTGTGTCATCACATCCTCACATCTCAATGCAGCCACCCGCTCCATTCTCCTCTGCATTGGCATCTGCGCCTCCTCATCCTCACGTCCTAATCACTGCATCATTCGGACGTATACTTCCAAAGACACTACTCGATCTTTTCTCGCCTTCTCTGCGACTCAACGTCCACCCTTCTTTACTACCTGTATACCGTGGCGCAGCACCCATCCAACATGCATTGTTAGATGGGCAAAAGGAGACTGGGGTATGCATAATTGAGATGATGGAGCGCAATAAAGGGATAGATGCAGGTGGGATTTGGAACCAGAAACTAATGGTAAGTGACATGATCGTGGATCGAGGGAAATGATTAACAGGCATGCAGGATATTCCTGAGAATGCTACATTTGTCACATTGAGAGACATCCTTGGTCGTGAAGGTGGAGATCTTCTCGTTTCGGCGCTTCGAGACATACTCGCCGGCAAGGTTAGATTGAGTCCCGCCTGTTGCGCCCTAAGATTTTTACTGACAACCCTCCCGTACATAGGCAACATTGATGCCTCAGACTACTGATGCGGCAGCACGCCGCGCGCCAGTCATTACCTCAAACGATGCCATTGTCAATTTTACGACGATGACCGCAGAAGACATCGTTAGACGATATCGTGCGATTTCCCATCAGGTGAACGTCGTGTCATTCTATCCTGTCCCCGCTGCTCACTTGTATTCCAGAAACCAATCATTGCATATTTGAAGACAAATAGATCTCTACAGTTACATTCACCGTCGGTGCTCACCGACTCAATGCAGGCTGTGGATGATATCCTAACTGCGCCGGGGACTGCTATCTACCACTCACCTTCCGCGTCGCTACTGATTCGCTGTGCTTCTAACTCAATCCTGTCTGTTCCTCAGGTACGTGTTTAACTGACTCGTTTTTTGTATCAACTAAGAGGCATATAGGTCAAGCAGCAAGATAGGTCAATGTTGAAAGCCAAAGACTGGTGGAACGGTGTGAGACCCGAGATGAGGCTGAGTGGAGGAGATGAAGGTCCTGTGCAATTCGTCAGAACGCAGATCGTGGAGTCGTAGCGGGCATCCTACTACAGAATTACGTAGGTTCGTCTCTAAATCGTCTATAATCGTTAAAAATCTAGATGTGAAATTGTGTGATCATTCAAACTTAACGGAATGATGCCAAAAGACGCAATGAATAAGACAAGCAGTCCAAACCAGTAGCTCAGGAGGAAAGCGTACGTGTATCCCAGCGCATTGGGGCATAGGTCCGGTGATAGCAAACAACATATTACGCACATCCAATCCGCCTCGTCCACTCATCGTCTCAGATTGTTTTCCCCCTCCTTCGAAAGTGCCAAGCACTCACGTCTTTCCATCCGGACAACAGCGACTGTTGCATCTTCCGAACAGATGGACGTGACTGTAATGGGACGGTCGGCTTGACAGTTAGAGCGACGGGTTCGGCTGATAATTTGCCTATCACCTCCGAGGACTGTCCGTCCGTTTCTTGGAAAGGTGCAAGGGGCTGCTCGGCGACGTGACGCTCGCACGAGGTAGAGTAATCAGATATGAGACTTTCTGGCCTCTGTCCGTCTCCCAGGTTCGCCAAATGTCTCGCGATCTCTAGAGCGCCGGCGCCCTCCGACCCGCCCCACACCTCGCTTATGCGGAGGTCGTGATTGGATACCCCTCTCGAAAATATAGGTGGAGAGGGGAATGAAGTCATCCTCGAGTTTGGGGCAAGGACGATGTCTCCTGGGCCTGAGATCCATGCTCGTCCCATGAACGCGGAAGTTCGCCCACTGTCCGCGATCATAATGTTGTCGAGCGCGCCGCAGAGCACAACATCGGCCACGGTCCATTCACATCCCCACTGATCGTCAGCTTGTCCTGCGGAGAGAGTATCTGTGTTCAAATGAGAAAAGGAACAATCGAGAGTCGCTCCAAAAGTCGATGTCTGCATGATGTATGATCGAGCTGGGTTTAACGCGCGAACATCAATACCCATCTCTGTGTCCAATTGCGTTGCGTAGGCAGAAGCGGAAATAAAGGTCTCTATGCCTTCAACGACTCTTTGCGTCGTCTGCGACTGTTCAGCGGGAAAATGCGGAATGAGGTGCACAATGTGCGGAGCAGCCGATGAGACATGTATCTGCGCATTTGGGACCACGGGAGTGAAATGTCCACCGCGCACTCTATGAGGATTTACCAGCACGTTTCTGGCACGCTTATGGTCGCGAAGTGCATTCATCATGGATCTGCATCGGCCTAAGATACCATTCACTGGATAAGCTTCTTCCATGGCAATATCGTCAAGGAACGGGCGACTAATAGTCGAAGTAAGAATAATGTGTTTGAGTACGGCGTGCTCCGAGTCAAGGATGTTCGTGGGGAGGAAATTCAGCACTGCGTCAAAAGGCCGATTGATACATGTCTCTTGTGGGAAACTCGGATGCGAGATACTTGGATTCCGCCTGTAGCGCGAACGAGGTGGGTGGGGTAAGTTGGGCGATAGATGCTCGCCGAATAGTTCCCAATGGTCTTCCTCTTCGGACTGCTCAGAAGCGCCAGAGCCACCATATTTCCGCCAGTCATAGCTTGAATGTTCGGCCCAAGCGAGTACGCTCGCGAAGCGCGCTGCTCCCGTCGTTTCTGTAGTGAGCGGGGATGCGAGGCGGAGAATACGGAGTGCGGGCATTACGATATGTGGGATATTTGGTGGTTGGTGACTTGCGATAATCACCAGCGATTGAGCGTAATATCCTGAAAGAAACAGTGGAGACAACTCGTGGTAAGTTGGATCTAATGATTCTCAGTCTCGGGGGTAATCAATAAGGGTGAGGACTTACTTCCTATTACAAGGATAATGTACTGCCGCGGTGGCGATGTCGCCGAAAGTAAGTCTTCCGTCTTCAAGAGCCAGGAACTATGACGGGAAAATATGTCCCCCTTGTCACCTGTGGGGTTTAGAAACCCGCCAGACTGGTGCACTTCGTCGTTGAAAGCCTGTTGGACAAAGCGTGTTTTGACCATTGAGTGAAGGTTGCCTGCAGTCATAGGATACAGGTGTGAATGTTCCAAGGGGCAACCAAGTTTATATACACGATACATGGATATCACCGCAGGGTTCTACCTCGGTTCGTAACAAATTATGCGAGCGTGGATTTGCGGTAGCGAGTACGCAGGAGCCAAGACGGCCCTCTACGATCAGAAAGGCGTGTCTTGAGGAATATGTTAGGCACCGCTCCACCACCTACCGATCGATCTATAACCGCGGTACTCCTTTAGCATTTGTGCACAACCTATACATCTCGGTAAGCTCATGATATATAGCAGCATATAAGCAGCATAATCTCACCGATGCATGCAGCAAACCGGAGAGGATACGGTTAGAGGCGATTCGCGGCAAATTGTTAACACAGTTGATGCGAGACATCGGCAAGTAGGTGACGAGGCGCGCGCAAGAGGGATGGCCAGGAAGCATTGCAGGTGTGACTTTGGGATTTGGGCGAGTCTTATATCTCATCCCCCGCACAAAAACTCAGTGATCATTTGCGTGAACGCCTCGTTAAGTGAATGACTACGGCACATACCTTAGGTGAGCCAAAGCATTCCGCAAGTGTTACTTGCAGTTGAGTAAACCAGAACAGCTACGGATTTATGGAGACACGACAGGTACGCACAAAGGACATTCACATCCCCCAAACTCGCAGAGTAAAAAGTAACATGCACCGAGACGCCCGCAACTTGGACAAGCTCCTCATGTCTGAATAGGGTCACCAAGGCGCATGTGGGTTATTGAGGAGTCGAGACTTCCACGTCACCCATCATATTCGGAGGACTTCCTTTGTAAGATATGTGGGAAGGAAGTGGGGGCCAACCCATGGCTATGATCGGAATCACAGGTATGCAGAAGTCATCAGCAGTCAATCTCAAGACCAATATACAATGGCAGCGGTTTTCTTTACGACGAAAATTCGGCTACGCAGGGATAATTAGATAAAAATATGTGCGAGTGAGGTGATCTGACGAGGGAGAGCATACATTATTTGACCTGCTAGTTCAAATTTGGCGCTGCTGGATAAGCGGCTGCGGCGTTTGCATGGCTCCTGCATGATTCTGTGTTAAATACACTGAGACACCATTCAGCACAGACACTCGCGCTCGTTCCTTCGCGCGATTTTTGTCCACACGCTAAACAGAAACGCTCTATTTTTAATGGCTCGCCCGCTCGAGCTGATGATATCTTTGTCAGTAGGAGATAGCGCATTGCAAGGCAACAAGACGTTACCCGTGACATCGGTTGTGATGCTACTCAAGTGCGACACGAAGAAAAGACTTACCGCATCATAATGAGAACATATCAAGACTTATTATGGCAACACTAGGGCAGTAGTACATCGAGGGAAAATCCACTGGGGGCGGAAAAGAGGGACCAATTCAATTAAACAAAAGCTATGCAGCGCAACAGCGAGTGTGTTATACTGGATTTTATCAGAATGGGAGCTTAGTGTAACTTGTGTTCCGGGGAACACTGATAGGATTTGGTGTCTTCCGACGGTAAGACTGTATTGAGACGAGGATTCAAGATGGTCAAGAATGCAGATCATGAGAGAGGACACACTTACATTCTTGAACCGTTCTATACGCTGAGGCATGCTCTGCATCATGGCCTTACGAGTTTCTTCACGTTTCTCTGAGGTTCGTTCCCATTTGTGCCCTTTGAACATCCTCCGCTTGCCCGCATACAGCCTGTTACCAATCGCGGCACCAGGAACTTCTTTCTCCTTTACGTCTCCTTCCCATTCAATCTCCTGCCCCCACGACTCTTGGTCCATCAATGCAGGCGACGTGGACTGCGACGTATGCATAGATGTAGATGCGCTGGCAAGGTCTTTCGGTCCAAGCTTAGGGCCAGGGGGAAGCAAGTGAAGCATATTTGCAGAGCGAGCGTGCTTTATAAGCTCGGCTTGGCGGCGTAGAGAATATTTCGGCGGTGCCCAGCACCCAGACTCTGGATTCTTATGTGGAAGGAAAGGGTTCTGGATTTTGGGGCGTGGCTGGAGGAGTTGGGGGTCTGCACGAAGAGTTGATGAAAGCGCGTGCATACGAAATTTTCGAAGTGCCTGAAAAGCTGCCATATGTTATGCAGGTCCAGATATCGGGTGAGCCGACGCTGCGACAGTGGCTGCGATGCGACAGGCGTCACGGCCCGAGAATGTAAATTGCAGAGGTTGTTGGTACACAGGGACAAATAATGGTGAACGGTCTGATGTCGATCGCTCCGGAAGACTCCGTGTATTCGGTTTCGTGCCCACGTGTATTAACACATCTGAAGATTGCGATTGACGATGCGAAGGCATGCGGTGTCACCCCGTCCCGTTTAACAATCACTGCACATTACATGTACAACAAGTACTAAGTAGAGCAGGTGTTGGAAGATGACCTCCAAGGGTACTGGCAGGGCTCATGACCCTCAAACCGTTACCCTTCCACAGCGATCTTTAACGAGAGCAGACATTTTATTGAATGCCATTGGCTTCGGTCTGATGTTTCTTTACCGCGCTTCTATGCAACTGATGACTATCACATTTGACTTAGGAATGGATGGTTAGAGAAATGCTAATTCTATTTAGAGGTTAAGATTTTCAAGCACTCCGTTTAGTGCATCTCGTCTTTAAGAACATTGATGAATTCTCGTGAAGAATCTGTCACATTCAAAAACACTGCAGGGGCATGGATTACAATAGAGGAAATTTGTGCAGTGCGTGTCGGGCCATCCCCTCTTATTATATATGACTACAAATGAGTCTTAGATCTCTCAAACACATCATATGTTTTTCAGAGATCGTGGCCTTTGACTGAGGTGAAGGGCATAGCTAACCCATAATGCATGAAAAAAAAAAACAAGTAAACGTCATGCGTTCACTCCGTATGCCTACATTGGCAATCCACTGGCGGCTAGAACTATCCTACCGAGTCATGTGCGAACCGGCAACACAACTGATATGCACCATATGTGGCATAGGATTTTCTGGCACGAAAGTGCGACCGTCCGGTTGTGTTCGTTCCTTTACATAGATTCCCTTCAGCGCTATCTTCTTTCGACTGGAGAACCAAGATTACGGGATGAAGTCTGAAAGGTGTCGACAAGGATATTTCATTATGTGGCCTCTGCCTTGGTTATGGTACGATAAAGCTCAAGTTTTCTGGAGAAATATGTCTCTGATGTGGTTATTAGTATTTCTCCCGATTATTGACAATTATATGTTCCTGCCAATTAATGATCAGCACACTCTATCTGACAGATACTATCTCCGTATGCGCTGACAGCTCCTACGGAGCGCGTGGGGTGCCTGCAGATGCACTGCTCGTACAAGATTTGTAGCGACTTCGAGCGACACGACTTTGAGTAACACAGCTTTGAGCAACGCAGCTTCGAGAAATACAACTTAAGCTGAGGACCGTGAAGCGACCTTGGTCAAGCAGCACGGACAGTGTAAATTATCTGCTAAACACTATTTCACGAGCATCCTTGGGACGGAAATTTTCTAGAGTAGCACTTACTGTAACTTAGCACCGATGGAACTTAGCACCGATGGAACCGTATCGAGATTGTTTAAAATTTTGGACATGGATCGCATCACCTGCCAAAAACGGGGCTAATCGCGGGGAGGCTGACATAAGCTAATAATGTGGCTGCAATGTCACAAGAGTCAGCCAGCTCACGACCCTCCTTTAAGCCATCGTCGACGTGTTTTCTTCTTTCCATACTCGTTCTACGTTTTACGATGGAACAGCAAGCGAAGGCACCTCCAGACTTGCGACATGTTGTCAACTTCCTGCGTAGCAGCAAGTCCGGGATGAAGGTCAGAGTGGGGGTTCTGAACGGAAAGCGGATAGACTACTTCAAAGGTACGTGGCGTCCATCTTTTCTGCTGTCTCTAGTTGACCCTACTGAATTTGCTGAGCGCAGGCAAATCAGCCGTGAAAGCGCTACTTTCACCTGCGTACGGAAAGCTCAAGAATGTGCCTTCAGTAGCCACGGAAGCGGACGCGAATTCCGTACTGCTGTCACTTCTTCCCTTCGCCTTCTTCCTCCGCGTTGAGCGCGGCGCACCTTCCTCTTCCTCTGCGAGTTCACCGAAGATGCTATCCATAACGCCGATGCAAGCGTTCCAGCCGACAGACTACTTCGCATGGTTCTATGAGGGCTCGCAGTGGACAACTTACGTCGGCGGTGTCGCGATGGTCGCCATTATGCTTGCTGGTGTCATGTTCCCTCTTTGGCCACCCATCATGCGGCTCGGAGTGTGGTATATCAGCATCGGCGTACTGGGACTGGTCGGCCTGTTCTTAGCGGTCGCAGTAATACGACTGATATTCTACATAATTACTATCATTGTCGCGAGTCCGGGCATTTGGATCTTCCCCAAGTTATTCGCAGATGTTGGATTTGTACGTGCTTTCTCAATGATTTCGTGCATCTCAAGGGTCTCATCTTCTTTTTAGGTTGAGTCATTCATTCCGCTATGGGAATGGGATCTTCCAAAAAAGAAAGGGAAAAAGAAACGGGTTGAGAAGGAGAAGGGCAAAGGCAAAGCTGCTGCGGAAGGCGCGTACATCGAGGAAGTAGCGGATTCGGGCAGCTCTCGTCCATCTAGCAGAACCGCGCGAGTAGAAGATGTGGCAGAGGAGGACTCGTGACGCCCACGCCTATTGATGTTCTTATTTAATCGCTATATCTATGGATTATTCATCTGCGACGCACTACTTCGACTCTAATTGGGATGAATACGCCTTCATGATTTTTTGGGTACGCTGCTATTAGCAGAGCGATCTATTCGCCTTATAGCGGCTTGCGCTTCCAAAATTCCCTCGCGCATCTTGATCCTCTTCGCCTGATCTAAGCTCCTTTCGTATAAGTCTTTTGATTGTTCAACATCACCACCCATCTGTAGTACTCTTCAGTCCTGAAATCCTGCAGCCTCGTATCCGGGAAACACACCTCTAACAGCGAGCCGAGGTTGAACCAAATAGCGGCAAGCGCCTCGTCGCACAGCAACATCTCTTCGGGCTGTCCTTCACCAGAAGCTTGGATTTGCTGGACAGTAGAAAGACCTTGCCTTGCCCAAGACTCAGCCTGCTTGAGCTTGGCGGCGGTTGCCTCACCTCGAATGCTGAGTTCGGACAAATTGTTCATGAGCTGGGCCCCTGAGACAGCCAATCCATTAGTAGATTCCTCGGACACAAATGTATACCTTACCTCGACAGCGCTCACCAACTGTCGACGTCTTCTTCGAAGAGGACGGAGGTACGAGTAGACTAATTGCCTGAAGATATAGAGGTATTGCATATCTTGCGTTCGGAGTCAGTTGCACAAGTCCACAGAATTGTCAAATGTAGCAGATGTAGCAACTCAAAACTCACTCAACATTCCCTTCACGAGAATAGAATCTCCCAAGTGCTTCAAGCGGCGCACCCACGTCAGTCTTGCTAGCCCATAGTGGTATGTCCAACTCTGCCAGCATCACTGGGGCATTTTTCCCGTCTTCTTCGTGATCACCAGCAACTAAACGCCTCTTATTACCCTCGTCTCTGACAAGTCGAAGGAGCTCTTCAACGGCATATGTGAGCCATCGCTCTTCTTCGGCAACAGGTAACTGGTACACTTCTGCCATCTCCCCGAGCTTTGATGCAAGTGCTACTGCGCGCAAGCGCTCTTCGCCAGAAAGTGTTCCTGGTGAGGCTGCTTGAACAGATCGCAGATGAGAAAGCGCGCTCGAGTAGACCTCATACGCCGGCTCTGGACGATCGGCAGCTTCGAGCACTGATGCTAATGCTATGCCTATGCCTGACAGCTTGAGATATGGTAAGGAGTTGAAAGAGGATACCGGCAAAGCAAGAGCAGTATTGTAAGCACTAGTGATACTTTAGCATTTAGGGCCTCCGACATGCAGTCACTCACCGACGCAAATAGCGTTCACTCAGATCAAAATCTCCTTGATTCTTCGCCTTGATACCAGCGCGTAGATCTGCACGCACCTCCTTCGGCCACATCGTGAATGCGGAATAAAATTCATATCTGTATGCGTTATTGAGTACTCACGAATAAGTACTCGCAAACGCAACCTACACACCGTAGGCAGTCGAGCCTACGCCGAGGACAATCAACGCTGTGAAAATGGTCGAGATGCGTGAACTCGACTGAGCCCATGTTTGCGGAGATGTTGCCAAGGCCCGCGAACCATGGGGAGAGCGGGTGTGGCACCGTGAGGCGGCGGGGGAAGCTACTGCAGAGCGAGATGGGACAACTAGACGGCTCGGTCGTGCTGACACAGGACGATACAATCCAGACAACATGTCCACTTGAGAACAACGGCGGCAGAAGGTACCCATCCCCAGTCTAAACATGATACTCGTCAGGCCGTCTCGCGTGACGTAACAGGTGCACGTGTAGGTCGCGAGTCGCGTCGCGCCGCCACAGACGCGATTCCTAATGAACCAACAATTGGAATTTACTCTCCTCTCTCGACACCGTCAGCGCTATCGTCACTTTTTCGAGGACTACCGAGTCGCCAGTAAAATTTGCTCCAGTCACCATAATTGACTTTTGAGAAACTGCCCAGTCGATGAAGCACGGCTACAGATCGAAATGTACATCTATCCCAAAACCAAACTCACAGACAATATTGTGCGCAATCATCACAAGTTGTGACGTGAGATTAACACGACGGTGCCTGCGACAATTATGTATATCGTATTCTCATATAGCGTACCGAATGATCATTCGGATCCTTGCCATGAGTCTCAAGATATTATTACGAGCTAGAGAGATCGGTCCACAATGCAATAGAGTTTACGCTATGCTCCAGAAGGTATGAACATGGCAATCAAACCATCACTTTTTCAAACTTCGCTTCTAAATTCTCATAAAGTCGCTCCCGGATGACCCATGGCGTATCATACCACATGCGTTTCTGGAACACCAAGTATTCCATGACAACTTTGGGCTCAGCCTGTCCATGCAACAGTGTTCCTTTTTTTGAGAATATATTCAAGCTCTGATCCAATGTGAATTTTCATAGATGTGACAAGAGGAAGAGGAGCTAACCTGCAGTGTGTCGAATCGGACCAATGCTTGGACAAGCAGCCGGCTGCCACCGTTTGGCACCACTCGTCCCATGTGAGCGGGAACAGTGCGCAAGCTTACTATTCGACAAGGCGAGCGCTCTCCATGAAACTTCCAGGTATATACGCGGGAAGAATCCTGTTGGCGCGCAAGCTTCAAGTAGTGTGACTGCATGTCCGCGATGCAGAGCTGCTTGATTGTCCTTTCGTCGCGACTTTGAGACATGTCCTATGAGTAAATGAGGCGGAATTATATGGCGATACGTACTCTGCCACAGCTTGGTGCACGCGTTTGTATGTGTCCAGTGCAATTCGGCGCATAGGCGCCACCCAAGCATCGTCTTTTGTAGACTGAGCGGAAAGAATCTTAAGGGAGTATGGTGACGATGCACGAATATCGGGAAAGGCATTCTCCTTCGCCATGTGGCGCATGCTACGTGGAACGTCAGCAACGTAACAAAACACACAACACTGAGACCGCACTGTACAGCGTTCATGAACCAATTATTGAGTGTTTGCTTGAGTGCAGAGAAATGATCACTAAAGGTGGCATCCTGCTTTGAAGATTTCCAGTTCGGTATGTGCAGATCTTAGAGCTTGTATGGTCAGCTTGGGGACTTAACACATTTGAATTGTACACACTCAGCGTTTCTACGGCTTGCGCCCAGGGATCCATGGGAAGCTTATTGGCGAGCATTCTGAGCGCATCGTAGTCGCGCAACGCGTCCTCCATGCTTCTCTGCTGAGGCTTTGCATCATCAGCAGTTCTGGCCTTCGCTTTCACGGAGATATGACGGCGAGCACCGTTTGAGGTAAGAAGTTTTCCGCACAGTGCAACAGTGCGGGCATTACGGAGAGGGTCAAGGCATCGCCGAGTGTAGGATAAGTACATGGTACGTCGACAGAAATTGCTGTCCGGCTGCTTCAAGGGCGGGGAATTTCCATCTTCGGAAGTGGTCGGAGATTAGTCATCACGTGGTGTCACGGACAGCTTCGGACTTGAATTTCAGTGAATTGCGTGTCGTGTTCGGCATTGCGAGGTCGCTCAAATACTGTGCGGTCTTTGTTCGCAAGTACCACCTCGTCTACCACCTGCACTCACCTAGGCTCATTTACGAACTACCATGCCTGTGCGCATTCTTTGATACACTTCATGCTATTGCAATTCACTAACCAGGTCTTACAATTTTAGCGTCAATCCCGCTCTTCTCGCCCTGCTCCCCGTCCTGCAGCTCCTGCAGCGACTCAGAGCCGCGGTGCGCACACTGCGGCTGCGCCCTACCCAGGTGCCGGTGCACCTCCAGCGCATCATGCTCCCCCAGTCCCCGCACAAACGCAGGCGGCGCCCACGCAGCAGCCTGGGATGCTTGCACAGATGGCTGCTACTGCCGGTTCAGTCGCCGTAGGCTCAACCATCGGCCACGGCCTTTCGCACATGCTGTTTGGTGGGTCGTCGTCCGCTGCGCCTGCCCCCGAAGCGGCTGCTCCGCCCGTCCAGCAGCAGGCGTACCAGGCACAAGGTGCCAGCTGTGAGATCCAGGCTAAGGGTGAGCGATTAGCCGCTATTGTATGAGGGGGGCGCTGACAAACGTTGTTAATACTACAGAGTTTACGAAGTGCCTGGAGAAGGCAGATCTTCCTTCGTGTACATGGTACCTTGAACAACTGAAGGCCGTAAGTGGCTCGTTCCTTGTTTGTTCCTTGTGCTGACTTGGTTCATGCGAATGTTCAGTGCCAGGCGGCTGCTGCTCCCTACTAGACTACCTTTAGATGTCTGGATATAGTCAGTCCATTTTACTCAGGATGGCAGTTGCAATATATTGCTTTGGATCGCCCGCTCGCTTTCGCGGTCGTGTGTTGTGTATCTACGCCAGAAAATATCTGTTTAGCTCCTCACCTCAATCTTTGTTTTGAAAGGAGGCTCGATACGTAGCTCGTGTCCTCGTCGCTGAGACTGCGCCCACAGTGATAAGCACGTTGATGCAGTGCTTTCCAAAAATCAGTGTTCTGCGGCACAAATTACTCAATGAGGCCTGGAATACACCATCACGATTGAGTCATAGACAAAGTACGTGATCAGTGTTCTCTTGGATGCATATCGTGGATCCTGATGGTTGGAGACAGTTGTAAATGATGCTTCGTGACTGTCTGTAGTGATTGTTTGTTTTAAATTTCCATGCTAGCGCTCGTGTACCAGAGCATTGAATCGCGCCGGTGACCAGTCCGCAACCATCGAGGAGCAATGAACACATGCGTGCACGGTGGGCCCCATCGAAATCCTTGCCTAAATGCGTCGCTCGTCGTGTCCCCTGTGCTGTCATGGGCTGATATCAGTGGTCATGGCACTGGACTTTGCGTATGACCCAGGGCCGCATGCCAGTTCCAGTGATCATCACGATCCAGTTTTGCTTCCAAATCATTCCAACCTCGGAGCCTACACTTGTGAATTGTGTCTTTTTCTAAGTGGTACAAGGCTCATGCGGATTCACGTCGTATTTGCGAAGCTAGCATGCCAAGCCATACGATTATTCAAACCGCGTAGGCCAGCCAACTCAGCGGACTACAAAGTGGGGGTAAGCGATCAGCGTCTGATATGAAAGCTTCAGAATCGCGGAGGCGGAAGATTTGCGTTCCTATGCAACGGCGACGATATGTTTCCCACTGGTGTAATAGCAAGTTCGGTGCGCGGTACTGCGATATGAACAAGGACCTGAGGATGGGGTCAGTATGTTCTAATGTCGCCTTGCCGTTATTGTCCAAATATGGGACTTTGTTTAAGCGACTCCCAGCTACCTACGGGCGTGGCTTTGCTCGGCGAGTGTGGGGTGACGTTCGTAGCGGGCCCGGTGCCTCCGCGAGCTTGAACGTTTTTCCCCAGGGTAGGTAAGACGCCGTTGAACGTTACGGCTGCGCCCTTTGAGCTCTTGGTTTATGACCGCGTCCTGCTGTGTTTGCTCACGCGTATCGAAGGCCTATGGCGTTCCGCACCTCTTCTAGCTGAGAGCCACCTCGGAGCGTGAGGCACGGCATACTTTTTCTGGGTGCGGAACGTTCTGACGGTGGAACGAATGATCAGACCGGGCTCTCCCGCGCGCTAGGAGAAAGATGAGCGCGCCCGCAGAATGCGGCCAATCGTGTTTGTTACCGACGCTGCCAATCTGCTTCGTCTGCAGGATCTCGCCTACGGTCCAGCCTAAAGCCCGCGTGCGTGCGCACTCCCTTCTGGGCGATATGATCGCTCTCACTCCCTTTATAAGCCCTCCCCGTCCGCTCCTCTCTTGCCGACAGCCCTGCGTAGCCCCTCGCAATCGCGCACCTTAAGTTCGGATGTCGGACAGTGAGCTGCAGCCTCGAGTCTGTTGAACTGTCTGAGATGATCACTCGCACTCGGTCTCTAGCTCGGAGCGCTCATTCGGACGAGCAAGTTCCTGCGCCTCGCCGATCACGCCTGGACAGTCTGGTAAGTTCTGCCATAAAGCGGCCGGGCAGCACCCCACCTTCCAGCTATGCACCGTCCAGCTACTCGCATGGTCAACACGAGGACGACTCGTACCCCAATATATCTGTCTTCAGGTCAGTACGAGTCAAAAGGTCTGTCCCCAAGTTGCGTGACTGAGGCTGTACCTCAGACAGTCGGGTCAGATGGAAGTACACGTCCGGAGCCCTTCTGTCAAGATGACGCGACCGCCAGGGCATGAAGTACCGCGATCCTTGCCCGTGTTCGACGTACACAACAAGATACGGGGCACAGTCCTCCTGGACACATCCTTATCTGCCAGACCAGGGCGACTGTACATTTCGGTGTGTACACTTTTCTGAAATCATAGCTATCTTGAGGGTTTGATGCACCAAGGTAGATGGAGGGTACTTTTGTCCATATTACCCCGCGGGCACCAGCATCTCAGTTGCTTGGGATGCCGGGTCCCTCTGGGATGCATCGACATGTATTCTTCTTTTCGACACAGACGCTGCCGCTTGACAAGACAATCGGACCGCGTCGATCCAATTCATCGCTTCGCGACGCCATCGCCGCTAGTGTTCGACCTCGGCGAGAGCGTCGGCCGAGTCAGTCAGGCATTGGGGGGACTCTCCTCCCCTTTCCCTTTTCCTTTGAGGCACCACCTCCAATCAGACCAGGAGAGGAACTACCTCCTACGTTTTGCACAACGGTTGAAGGCTTGGCGGGCACACGAGCACGAGCATTTGTTGAACGGTCTGAGATAGTGTACAAACTTATAGCGACCTGGGAGAGCAGCGCCGGGGATGACCGCCTGGTGTGAGTCTCGGTCGCGTGCATAACCTCTGGATACCAGTAGTCTGATAGTGCCTATCACAGAGTTGAAGCCCCAATAATTTTTGCTCCTGAGACGGACTTCGAATCGCTAGATGGCCGTTCTCTCGAGCCTGAATCATGGGTTGAGATACCTCTTCGCTCCGAGCGACCTATACCTTTCAGTTGTGCGGTAGGTTTTTTCACATCCGGCAAGGCTTGTCCACTCATAGACATGCGCAGGTAGCAATCCCGGACGTTCCATCATTCCCCCGCTCTGCCTCTGTTCCATACTACGTCGTTTTCACTACCTCACCACGTTCTCCGACCCTCGCACGTGAAATAGTGCTCGACGCGACCATTGCCGTCTCTGTCCATCGTCAAATCAACATCGACACTTCACCTGCTTCGCCCTCCACCCCCTCACTCGCCTCACCCACCTCACCGCTCTCCTCGTCATCTTCAAGCTCGGGAAGTGATTTTGACTCCCCATCGTCGTTCATTCTCTCGCACAAGACAAAGCTCATGAAGCGCATGGTCCGCAGCGCGCCGCCGATCATCTCCCGCAAACAGCAGCTCAAGTTGACTGCCCCAGTCCCGCCCCTTCCGCCATTCGTGGACGCTGCGGGGCGCGGCGGCACGGAGGGATACTCTGAGACACGCACACTGTTCACGGACGTCTACGCCGGATTTCCGAAACGACCACGCATTCGTATGAACCCCGGCCAACAGCACCCGTCCATGACGGCCCTTACGCTACTCCCCGATGGGCTATACAAGTCAAAGGTGCAACTCAACAAAAACATGGTACCCTCCATTGGATGGACAGATCTCAGCGTAAAGGTAAACTACTTTTCCGTTCGATCTCGTTCGGCATTGACTGACGTCTACCACTCCAGTATTATCTGGAGATCTCGGTGTTGTTTGGGCAAGATGAGTCCCGGGCGAGGATACCTATTCGGATTGTTTAATGCTATCGGACTACACGCTCTTTTCCATCACTCCTGCAACTTACACCATAACATTATTTTCTACCTTCCACACATATGCAATCCCCTCCTGCTCTTTCGTGCAATGGTCGTCATGCTATCGAACACTGTTCCTCACACGGCCGTTAGGCACCACAGTGTACTGTGTCGCTCCGTCATCGGATCCGTCCAGCACTGTCCTTACTGTACATGTCCATCAACTTCTATGGTATCTATGGACTGATATTGCCAGCCAGTTTCCCGGATCACTCGTGTACTTGTCCAACACTTGGATCTGTGATGCAACAGTGGGTGATGATCCCAGCCCTTGGTACAGTATACCATGAGACAGTTGGCGCTGCCGCCGGCGGAAGGCCACGAGCAGGAACGGAAGCTATTTCATAGAAGCCGCCACCTGCTCCAACTCTCTCGCGATGAGAGAATTCGGACACGACTTCTTTAGTTGCCTGGGATTCCTGGGAGTCAGATCATGACGGTCCTTCACGTAAACAGAGACGCACTCCAATTTCGCCTTATCGCCCCTGTCTTTACACTCCTTGGCTGCCATCCGCCACTCGCTGCACACCACGTATAAGTCGACACGCTTGTGTGCATCACAGCGGGGCACGTATGAGGCGGCTTCCTTCATGTGACCTTTATCCGCTAAATGTCGTACGAATGCCTCATAACCAATAGGGCTTCGCTTCGAGCGCGCGAAGGTATCCAGCCCCTCGAAATCTCGCACGGAAGTCAGCGCCTGAAGTTTGATATACCAGAACCTAAATTCGGATCAGTCTCTCCGTGCTCACTGCCTCAGGTCAGACGCACCGCTTGTCGGGGACCTTGAAATCTGTCTTGAGCTTGTCTGCGCGTTTCGCCATGCCGTTTACCAGGCATGTACGAATAGTGTCGTTTACGCTCAACCCAAAGAAAGATAACTTCCCATCAGCCTCCTTTTCCAGTTGCTGTTGAGTAGTAAGCAGCCGAGAATACTCATCCATCATCTGTTGTGATCAAGGGTCTGAGTGATTGGACCAATGTGTGAGAATATTTGTTTACCTTTGCTTCGAAACCCCTCTCTTTATCTTCCGAGAAAAATTTCTGCGCTGACTTGATTGATGCAATCCTTGAAGAGGGATCCTGAGAGGGCATCAGTACTTTCGTGAGCAAAGACCGTAATTGATCACACCATCATAGTGAACGCTTCATCCAAGCAAAGGACGGCACTTTCCACCCGCCGGTCGTCTGAATAGTAGAAATCGCGCAACATCTCCCGATTTTGCTCTCGAGCATAGACCTGAAGCAGCTTGCTCGCAGGAGCGAGCTTATTTCCGCCCTCTTCAAGAAGTCGGAAGAATGAACCCAGGGGCAGCCTTCGCTGCAGATGCAGCAACACATGGTAAACTAGAAAACTCAGTATGTAGAACGAATTCGTGAGGTGTAAGAGCGCACCGAGGTCTGTATCGCCACTTTCCACGGCCTTCACAAGCGCGAGGCGGTCTTCCTTCATACTAAGCAAAAGAGGCACTTGATCCGATGCGCGGGGTTCATGATCTAGAAGCTATCACAGGGAACGCCGTCGGCCGTAATGATCAACTGTATCAGCGGACCAGACTTGGCGTACCTTTGTCGCTAATGTGGCACGTCCTACTTCCCATGCGCGTTTTGCAATATCAGCGTAGCTTGCGTTTCCGTCACCCATTTTTTCGAACTTCTCCACGATAGACCTGCACACGGCATCATCACCATCGAGCTCGGCGTCTTTCCCAGAACCTGTTGCTGTAGGTTTTGACCGTACAATCTTGGCGCATGCCCAATGCTTGAGAACTGCATCAGGTTTCAATGACAAAAATGATGATATACGTAGAGCAAGAAGGTGAAGGTTTCTAGCTGTCAGTCGGTTAATCAAGTGTGACGGAGAGACTTGGGTGTATCTAAATAGTCTGTGAATACGACCGCTGCGAGTACGAGAACAACCACCTTACTGGGCATATGTAACGGGGATACCAATCTCGTAGAAACGCACAGCATTGAGTACTTTGAGAGCTTGTCCCATTTGGACGAAATCCGTTGGGTCATACAGATCCAGGAAAGCTCTTCCAAATTTGGCCGCCTATAGAATGGAAGTAGAATCGATACGAATGGTTCGTACATCTCAATGGAAACAACTCACGTTCAGTAATCGACGTTGCCAGAAGGGCTCCCATTCTCTGCCTGCAGCGTCAATACACTCATTCACAGCAGAACCCAGCTCCGGACGAATGGTCCGGATGCTTTCGTCTGCTTTGGGTGAGCGCCGAGTGAAATTCTCCCATGCATCATACAGAATTGCTGACGGCGAAGTCGATCCTGGGCGAAAAACTGATACAGAAGACGCTGTAGTCTGATTAGAACGTGCCAGATGTCGATTCACCAACTTAGCGCTAACCTGGTACTTTCTGAACAAAGTCACAACTATCTGGTCCCACTATTCGAATTCCATCTGTCTCAGTAATGGCAAATGTTGGTCCGGAATAGAAGTATCTGAGACGTTTTCAAGCGTTTGGCTTCGCAGAAAAAATAGTAACGGGAGACATACTGGAGAGTATCCCCGAAAGGACCGACCAACAGCGCAAGTGAGCTCCATGTTACAAGCACGGCATCATTCCCGCACCACTCGATTTGTCTTACTTCGCCCTCTGCGCCAGGTGCATCCGTGGTGTTGAACTCGGCCAGACTCCGTTGAAAGTCAGTCGAGACCACCCAGAGCAAGCCTGAATACGTCAGCAATGCCAGTGACTTGCCATTAGGCGATGGAGACATTCGAGTGAAGGGTCCACGAGACAGTTGCTGGTCTACGCTCTCAAGGTTGTCCACACTATAGATGGATGATTCGACAGACATGAGGACCTCGACGTGACGCGATATCGTGAAGTCAGGAGGAATTACTGCCCAGGAATGGGGAGGCTGTGACAAGCCTGGCGGATGCTTTAGTGGCAAAGGGGATGTCACAACAGTATGAGATATCACCTGGATTCGCTAGCGTAAGTGGTTTTCCGCCATTCCACTCCTTGATTTCGAGCAGCGTCAGCGAGCCGGTCAACGCTACAATGCCGTTCTCGTGAATACGAGCATCAATGATCCCCAACTCCCCTGCGTCACTCCCAAGAGAATATTGTTGATACTCTCCTTGCAGGTCATATAATCGGTACACGCCCTCCTCGTTGAGTACCACTAGTCGTTCGTCAGCAGTCCAACCGAAGCGCACAATTTTGCCATGGTCCCACTGTCAACACATATTCAATCATCACTCGCGGGGCACAACAGAAGAGATAACCACACTGAAGACTAGCATTACATCTCCTGCTGAGGAGAATACATGAATTTGCGCTTTGGAAAACGAAGGCGCGGCTGTGCCCAGTGCGATGACCTTTGTCGTGTCTCGCATTAGGGCTGCATAAATCAACAGTTGGTGAGCGGCCTCTGAGTAGCCAATGTGCATCCTTACAGACCTATTGGGCCACCATACCTGCATCCAGCTATCACAAAGTCATTCAGAGGAGGGAATTTGCCCGGTATTGAATACAATTGATGTCGTTTGTAGAATACAGTCCCATCTTGCATAGCCTGCCATGTCGCTGTGGGATGTTCCGCCATGCTTCGGCTTTGATCTTTCCGCTTCGCAGCTAGTTGAGGATTAATAGTAAACGCAAGGGCGGGTTCCAATACGGTGCTCGTGATCACGAACGCGTTCTCACTGACTCTCGTGTCGCTGTGTGGTATGTACACGTCCCATCACGTGCTAGACCAACGTGATCGCGATCCCGCGTCTTTGACAATAATGTCAGAGCGACATGTTGTCTCAGTCTGAGTTCGGACGCGACCTGAACCGTACGACAGCACACCAGCTCGCCCTCCTTATCTCAAATTCATGCAGGCTACCGCCGATCAGCATGTTCGCGACACATTTCAGGGACCCGGATAATTGCAACATGTTACATGCATGTCGGGTCCCTATAATAGCATAGTTCAAAGTTAAAAAGTTGGAGAAACGTTAGAGCTGCGGCATAATCGGCTC